>NC_056624.2:228301027-228478783 GCF_002870075.4 Lactuca sativa
TAAAAACACTATTTTTATGTTGTTATTCTGTAATGAATGTTGTATACGTGTATTGTTGAAGTAATTCTAATATGAATATTAACGTTTGATTATTCATATATTAATTAGAATGTTATTATTCAATTACAAATTTATATATGTTTATTTTTGTAGTAAATTCTAATTTTAGTTTAACCTATGACTATTCATTTATTCTTTGCTGAATAATGACATAAAGTTGTCTATACAAAATTCATTACAGAATAATAACATAAAAATAATGTTTTTACGTTCTCACATTATTTATTGTTTTTATTTGAACTATCCCATATATATGGGGACAGTTCAAATAAAAACAGTAAATAGTGTGAGAACGTAAAACCATTTTTTTTATGTTATTATTGTGCAAAAAATTTTGTATTGACAACTTTATGTCATTATTCAGCAAAGAATAAATGAATAGTCAAAGGTTACAATTAAAATTAGAATTTACTACAAAAATGCACATATATAAGTTTATAATAGAATAATAACATTGTAATAAATATATGACTAATTGAAAGTTAATATTTATATTAGAATTACTTCAACATTACACATATACAAAAATCATTACAGAATAATAACATAAACATAATGTTTTTACGTTCTCACACTATTTACTGTTTTTATTTGAACTTACTTATATATATATATATATATATTTATATATATATATATATATATATATATATATATATATATATATATATATATAGAGAGAGAGAGAGCTAGGTTTAGGGATTTAAACTAATTATTGTGTTATTGTATGCATAAATGTATGCCAATTAAAATTAAACAAAATATTAAATAATTAAATAAATAAATAAGGGTCATTTAATAATATGATTAATAACTTCCAAAAATAATCCGTATAATCATGGTATTGACTCTTAACCTAATTTCTCCAGGTTTATATCTAACTGACTTTTTCTAACCCTAAATTTATCCCCTTCATAAAACTAAAAACTTCTCTGTGAATCTTCTCAAGTGTGTGCTTCTCATATGCGATTTGTTGCCTCTCTAAAAAGCTAAGTATGGGCACCCCTCCTATGCTTATGCTTAACCATAACGCCAATGACGAGTCTCCATGTTCTCCGTTAAATTGAGTTATCGGATCTGGTACTAATCTCGATTCATCCTGATTCAGTTTCCTCATTCCCAATTCAGATCTCAATGCTCAAGATGTGCATGTGAGTTATTTTCATATCAAACTTCCTATTTTACTTTTGGATTATAGTCAATCACTGATCTGGTATATTAGCTCGATAGGAACAGAAGAGAGAGCGAGGGGTAGTCGTCGATGGCGGCAGCGCTGGCCACCAGAGAGGGAAACGACGGTCTTTCTGATTTTTCCCTCTTGATTCTTGTTCTATTTGACATCGATCCGGTGCGAATTGAAATCTCTAATCGAAATTTCAATCATCAATTACCTTAAAAAAATCTGGATGCAATGTGGAGAAGCAGGTATGTGCAATTCGAAAACAAAATTGTAGTGTGTAATAAATCAAATGGGATGACAACCCTTAAGATCATCTCATGAGTTTTTTTAAATGTACGTAGTAACTTAAACGGTGCATTACCACACCTAGCCACTTACATAAGCCCACATGAATCTAAAGTATTATCTTTTCAAAAATTGTAGAGAAGAAAATCCACAATAGTTTCCCTTAGTCTATTGTATGGCAAGATCAAAAGAAAGACTATATTGTCTATATAAACACAAATACAAACAATATATCAAATTTACATTACACATACAAAAGGAAGGGTAAAAAGGGAAAATGAAGGGTAAAAAGGGAAAAGAGTAATTACCAATGAGCAAGAGGGGTAAAAAATGGTATCATTTCATATCCAATTTACTTCTTCTTATATGATAAAAATCAATTTGTTTATGTAGGTGATTCAATGGATGATATTGGTGAGATTCCAATTCTATTGGAATGGAATCATGAATTCCAATTCTGTTGGAATGGAATCATGAATTCTAATTCTGTTGGAATGGAGTATGAATATTTTCTCACTAATTTATGCATGTTCTATAATTCTTGGTTATTGGTTTTGGTGCAATTCAAAAGTCCTCATATTTTTCCAAAGGAATTTAGTTTTTTATTTTTCATTTACTAATGCATTATTGGAATCTAAACTACAATTTGGTTTTGTTTTTACAGAAGTTGATGCTTAAATAATGGACCACAAAGTTGAAAGTGATTCTAAGCAACATTATTCTTTTGGAATGTATTAGTGTCGCTGTTAGATTTTGATATTTTCTTTCCCGTTTTGAAAGTTTTTTTAGTTTTATTCTTTAACAATAAATGTAATTCTTAACAATTGTTACCTGTATTATATAAGAAATAATGTATTTTTTGTTTTTATTCTTCAATTGATTGTTCAAGAATTAGTTATTTTACAAGATGTTTTTAAAGTCATGATCAAGAAATAGGTTCAAGAATATTTTTATTATTTATGGTTCAAGAATATTTTAATTTTTGAATATACTCATAAACATATTCTGTCAGAATGTCCGAATTAAAAGAATTATAATTCGTAAAATCGGATTTGTAAAATTAATAGAATCTATGATCCCTTAAAAAATGCAATTTTCCTTTATTAAATCTATATTAATTGACTAAAATACCCTTGTAATTAATTTAGATGATATTTTTCAATTATATTTAATTCACTAATATATATTAATCACTTTCTTAAAATAAGTAAATTTGATTGGCCCATACTTATGCATACAATAACACAATAATTACTTTGAATAAAATAACCTAAGCCTATATATATATATATATATATATATATATATATATATATATATATATATATGAAAATTTCATTTATATCCTTGTAAACTTTGAATATTACTTCAATATCCTTATAAATTTTAAAATTACATATATATCCTTCGAAAATTGTAAAACTCACGTATATATCCAAAGTCATACTTTAATACGGATTAAACTAATTTAATATAAAAAAGTTCATATAAAAATCAAAATACTATATAATATTACTAAACTACCCTTAAGCTTAATACCATGTGATAATACTAAATATGGAAGTCAAAGAACATGTGTTCGTGTAGTTAGGGTTGTTCCTTATTTGGATAAAACCGAATTGTCCAACTGGACAATTTGGATTGAACTATTTGGTTCGGATATTCGGATTTTTGGATTGATTTTCAACAAAACCGAATTATTATTTTGGATTGGTTTTAGTTTATAAAATAAGAACCGAATAGTCCAAAAAAACCGAATAAACATTTATTATTTATTTATTTATAATTTATATCTATAGTTATTTATTAATTTTGTAATTTATTTTTTCAAATAGGTTCAAAATATTTCACACGATAAAAGAACATTAATATGCATTTTCTCTCAAAAGTTTTCTATCTATAAAATATTTATCTATAATATATCTTCTTAGTAATTGTTTATAAATTTAAAATCACAACTAAATAATTTGTTTTCGCTTCTTGTGTAAAGTTGGGTAGTATTATAATTATATGTCGGTTTAAAATGTTTCGGTTTTCGAAAACTGAATTATAAAAACCGATCCAACCGAATTGTAATCGGATTGGTTCGGATCGGATTTGAATTTAGTTTGGACTATTCGGATCCATGTTTTGAAAACCGAAATCAATTTGGATTCACTTGATTGGATCGGATCAAACCGATCCATCCAAACGAACACCCCTACGTGTAGTCTTCTTCCCATCTATGTGTCTGTGTATCAGGTAATAGCAGCAACTCAAGAATTTTGGGAGTCCCACCTCCTTCCTCAAGAATAGAGGATATGTTAGTCACCTCTTCTTCTATCATGTGGTTCAAAGAAAAGATAAGAATTTGCGAGCTTGGACAAAGCGACGAGGAACATGGGCACTCAAGCTCTTCTTTCTAGTTAAATCACAACTACAAAGAAACAACCCCAGGTCGGTGTACGCTCTCTGAGCTTTTGGACGCAGGATAGAAAATACCTAGTACCCATTTCCTTTATGAATTCCAGTTGTAGGTATGTATCAAAGAGATGAATGGGGGTCATTAAATGCTCTAAAAAAATCAAAGAACAAGGGTAATGGGTCTCTATTTCACGTCTGTGTCTCACTCTGCTAAGCATCTGTTCTTTTTACACTTGGTTTAGTCAATTGTAGACAGGATCTATGTAGCTTGAGATGCGAAAAAAAAACGACGACGAAGACTATGAGAAAAGGAGGAGAAGAACGATGTGTAGTTGAAGATTTTCAATATATAATTGGATTAACCTTAATTATCTTTTTGTAATCATGATTTTTAATTTTGAAAGGTAATTTAGTGATATCATATGATATTTTGAATTTCAAATAAGTTTTTTAATAATAAATTGGTTTAATCCTAATTGAAATATGAGTTAGATATATATGTGAATTTTATAGTTTACGAAAGATATATATGTAATTTTGAATTTTATAAGGATATTAAATTAATATTTAAAGTTTCTAACGATATATATATATATATATATATATATATATATATATATATATATATATATATATATATATATATATATATATATATATATATATATATATAGGTTCAGGTTCATTTGAGACCATTCTAATTTTGTGAGACCGTGAGACCAAATCTAAAAATAATTTTAAAATCCAAAATAAATGGAAAAATCCAAAAATTCTTTTTTTAAATGTTATTTTCGGAACTTGAATTAACTAAAAAAAATATAAAAAAAATAAAAAAAAAATCCGTTTTTTTTTTTTGAAAAATACGTGAAATATTCTAAATAGAATATTTCACTGACATATTCTAAAAAACAATTTTAAAATGCAAAATAAATGGAAAAATCTAAAAATTCTTTTTTTAAATATTATTTTCGGAACTTGAATTAACTAAAAAAAATAAAAAAAAAATTAAAAAAAATAAAAAAAAATTCTATTTTTTTTGAAAAATACGTGAAATATTCTAAATAGAATATTACACTGTATATATTCTAAAAATAATTTTAAAATGCAAAATAAATGGAAAAATCAAAAAATTCTTTTTTTAAATATTATTTTCGGAACATGAATTAACTAAAAAAAATAAAAAAAAATAAACAAATGCGTCTCACGGTCTCACAAAATATAAGTGGTCTTAAATGAACCTAACCCTATATATATATATATATATATATATATATATATATATATATATATATATATATATATATATATAATCTGATTATGTAAACTAGACAAGTAAGAATTCTAATTTGAATATGAAAGGAAGATTAAATAAGATAATTATCTGTTATAAGATAATATAATTATCCCATAAGATTTAAAAAATTAATTAAAAGTCTAATTAAAAGATACTTCTTAAATCCTATTTAGTTCAAATATTAATTATTAAATGTTAATTGAATTAATATGATTTGAACTTTGTAATTTTAAAAGTTTTAAAATACACCGTATAAGAGAGGAAGTCATTATAAGGAAGTCAAAACAATAATCTGCCTTATTCACGAAGCCACACTATAAGAGAGGAATAATGAAATGACCATATAAAATAACCGTTGAATGAATGTCATTTTCACCCACCGCTTCTTTGTGTGGTGGAGGATTATTAGCCGAATGAGTTTGATAGGACATAATCACATTAAAAGTATAGTGTATGAAGTACTAAAACCTTCTAGAAATCTCACTATAGCTACTTTAGAAAAGTTTGAAATTGTATGTTAATCCATAAAGATGAATTGCGTGGTTAACCGACACACTAATGTGGGACTACAAAGATGAAATGATGGTATATACTCGAATTTATGGTTGTTGATGGAGCGTGTATGGTTTATCGGCACGTCAATGTGAGATTATAAAGGACCTTGAGCACGTCATACGAGTTTGCATGATTATCCACATTTTATTTGTGATCCTTGGCATCCTATTCACTAATTGAGGAGCATAATCGAGATTAAACATGCCATTGAATATTTCAATGAATCTCAAATGATCTAGAAATTTCATACTAGATTTAAATTGGTAAAATTCTTTACCTACCTAAATTGAATTCGCAATTAGATTACGGTATCTCTCTTATTAATTACGAATTGCATTATTAGATCATAGCCTTGTTTAAAATATTAAGGAAATGAATCAACTAACTAAAATCTTGTCTCTTGTTTTAGATGTCTGGAAATGGTGAACTTCATCCTCCTCCTCCAATCACTCACAACTTCACTCTCTTGTCTATACTTTCAAAACACAAGCTTACTAGTCCTAACTACATGGACTGGTTGCAAAATTTGAAAATAAAAATTGACATATGAGAAAAAAGAGTATATTCTCGACACTCCGGTTCATGAAATTGACGAAGAATCTGCTACTCCAGAAGAAATTGTTGAATATAACAAGCACGTTGATGTCACAATAAACGTCGCTTGCATTATGATTGCAACCATGGAACATAAGCTCTAAAAGACCTATGAGGACTACTAGCCCTATGAAACGAATCATAATCTGTCTAAAATGTTTCTCAAGAAATCTTGACAACAGTGTTACGAATTCGTCAAGGCTCTCATGGCATGCAAGTTGAAAGATAGGGAGTCTGTGTGCACTCATATTCAATATATATATATATATATATATATATATATATATATATATTTGTTGCGGTAAGCATAAATCTAAAAATTTATAAAGTAAATAGATCGTTAAAACATTATGTGATAGACTGTAAGGTCTATGTTGTATTCTCTTCAAAAACTTGTACTATCGACATTCAGCCAGTGGCCATGTGACCCTATCCCATTAGAGAATCCGAAGGCTACCTCGAACATCATAAGACAGATCCAAGTAACCATGTGATCCTATGCCATAAGAACCATATTAGTGATAAGTGAGTGTTTTTTACGGAATGAGTTATGAATTGATTCCACAACTCCTCATATATTCCAAGAAGACTTGGTTTACAAAATTCATTTTCTTTATAACAATGAAAGGTTAATGACAGTCTCATTAAGTTGCACTATAATTTTCACTATGAAACAATTTGATCAACTCAAAAGTTTCAACAATAACGAATAAAAGTCGTCAGTGAAATTGACTAAAGTATCTATCACCAAATCTATTCATGGAGTGAAAAGATTACATACATCACTTATGTATAATTCTTTGTCAAGCCTTTTGTTCTTTAACTACTAATAGATAAAGACACTTGCGAATCATCTTCTCATATAAATAGGATTCACATATATCAAATGAATCAAACTTATTTGCCTTCAAATATTCCATCATTTTTAAGTTGGTATATGTGGTTCATATTTATATACTCATGATGATTATGACATAGATAAGTTTCAATCAAATATCATTTGAATATTTAGGTGTTACGATCAGAACTATCATTTCAATGAAAGCTTATAGATTTACTTCATAAATAATATTATGAGAAAGTATTCTTAACACATAATACATCGTTTCAGAACATGAATGTGAACATCCACTAAACGATAAGTAAATCTAGATTTATTCGAAAATTTACAACTGTTACATGTCCCTATAAGAATAGGTACAAAACATCTATTGTTTAAATACATACTATAACAACACTTGTTATATCTTCAGTGCGAAATACCATTCATTTGTAATCAGTTGATTATTTCTTCTAAACATCATCACATAATGTCAATTTTTAGTGTCACCTGAAGTATAAAGTACTCAAGTGAATGATGGGAAAATAATTAGTTCTATCATATAGATATTTTAAACCTTGGTCAACTCAGACTTCCTCAACTTGATGAGATTAGAGGCGCAGTTTTCCTTTCAGTGTCCAGATTCTTCCATAATAGAAACGAAACTAATCATTTGAACCTTCTTAATTTTTGATTTTATGTTGTATTTCCCTTAACTGAACTATATGTCTATTAGAGTGTACAATATCTTAGATCTTCCTTTTATTCAATGTTTGAATAGGTTTGAAGCACGTTCTACTGTTCAGAATGAATATATTATTTTCTTGATGAGACATATGACATGTTTCATAATTATCACATGCATTCTGCAAGTCAAGGTTAATTACTCAAGTATGATGTGAGACACATCTCTATCATCACAATAATAATTCCATCAAAACATCATGATCAGGCTGACTGGTTTGTAGAGGTAGTTCAGGTATGAGATCTTTTAGTATATATAATTTATATTTATATTTAAGGAAGAACATCAAGGTATTATACCATTTATATAAATTATAATCATCCAATGTTGCTATCTCTTGAAACCCAACAAGAGAGAGAGATTTTGTAGGGCGTAAGAGTATTAACAGTTATTTACAAAATTTAACAAAATTTCATTTAGTATTTTCAATATTAAGTCTTTAAAAAATTAATACCTTTTTTTTTGTTTCTAAAACATTAATTTACTAAAGTCTAGGATTCAAGTAACGAAACAAGTAAATAGAAGGTGAACCTTTATCCTATCTACTTAATCAAACTCAGTAGGTAGCGATTACCAATTGCATAAGATATGTAACTCCTAGACAATGGGAACCCAAACAACTATTGCTTATCTTGGCATGTTTGATCTCATCTATGTCTCGAACCTCTCATGCTTAGGTGACCTTTATCACACAAGATTCCAATCAAGTCTTCCTACTTGAAACAACTTGTAGTATAGCAACAAACTTGTGACAAGGTGACCCTGTCGTCACTAGAAACTACAAAAATACCCCCAAAGTCTTAAGACAATCCTAGTGGTTAGGTGACCCATCGTCCGCTAAGACCATACAAATGATTTCGAATGTCCTTCAAAAGGATGACAATGACTTGCATTTTTAAGAAAATGTTTTATATGTGTTTTACAATTATAGTTATAAAAAACATGGTCTCATGAATATTTCATACATCCAACAATTCATGTACCCTTTTGTAAAAATCATATTACTTGTTATAAGGTTCTTTAGGTACAAAATAAAATTTCATTTTATTTACCATTAGCCGTGATTAATTATAAACCAAAATCCGATATTTTAAAGTTTAGTCGTAGAGCGGTTAAGAATTGGTAATAGTCTTAAGAAAACTTCATTTTATACTTAAGGATTAGAGTTTTGGATGAGTTCTAAAATCAAAATTTTAAATCTCCTTTTAACAATCAAAATCTTATGAATTTATGAATTTGTAGAATAAAACTCATGCATTTAATAAACTCAATTTTATACATCTTATAATAAAAGTCATATTTTGATAAACCAAAACTTAGGGGATGATACTTATGTTTTAAATCTCATTTGGATTTGGCATGCATAAAACATATTATCAACATGTTGCGTTATGTTTAAAACACTAATATCTTATATTAAGTTTTGACGTAAAAACAATCGATAGTTTTATTATTTGCAGTTATAACGCTCTAAACCAATTTTAGTCTTTTTAATAAAAACTCTTTATTTATTATAAAGATATTGAGTTTATATAATGTTTAAATACTTTTAAACCATTTTAAATATTTTAAAGTTGGCTATTTAGAAATTTTACTATAAAACTGTTTTCAACAAAAAAAAATCGATTTTTAACTAGTAACCCGTAAAAACGTTTTTATAAACAGTCATTTATAAACATCTTATGTTGCCTTTTAAATATTTTTACTCAAACTCCAAGTGATATTATTTTACATTAAAATGTTATTTGACATGTAAAATCTAATTTTATACATAAAACACAACATACAACAACATAAAATAAACATCACATATATGCATTAAAATGTGTATAAACCAAGCCATGTCTAGTAATAATTTTTGTGAGCAATCACAATAATTATTAATTCTTTTCTAAAGGACTTAAGGGACTCTTCAAAAGGTCTTGAAGCTCTTACTTGCCAAGACAACTCTTGCTTGCAAAAGAACTTCAAATCTTCATGTTGTAAATGTTGTAATACCTAAACCATTAAGACTATAATTAAGCCCAAAACCATGAGTAGAAGCTCATGGTTGGGATTATGGCCTAAAGTGGTTAAGTCATCTTGAAAGTGGTCATTTCATGATCTTGTTACATTTAAAAAGATATACAACTAGTCTAACTAAATATTACAACAAATAAACAAATGAAAAAAATATATTTATCTTTTACATCTTATGAACGAATAAATATCAACTAAACACAACAAAAATGTTTAGGGTTTCAGGGGGGGGGGGGGTGTTACATTTGAAGTCAACATGAAGAACAACTTGAAGATTTTGGTCCATTTGGTTTATTAGGAGATGACTTGACACTTTTATGTTGGCTCATAAAAGTGTTACTAGAACTTGGCTTGTTTACACTATAATACATGTTTGTGTTGTTTATTTTTATGCAAATATTTTATGTAGTTGATAAATTAGATTTTCACAAACTCAATTTATTTTTTGGACAAAATAAACATCACATGGAGTTTGGTTTTCAATTTACAAAATGATAACATAAGATGTAACAAGTTATAACTTTAAAATATAAAACGGTTTTATTAAAACGTTGATAACGGCTAATTTTAACATTGTAAAATTATAAGTCTAAAATGGTGATTTTATAACTTATTTAAACTCTAAAATATTAAAAATAAAAGGAAGTTTTGTTTCAGTAATAAATAAGGTTCTATATGGCTCAAACTCATACTTAATATTATATATTATTGTTAAAATTGAACCGCGTCAAAATATAAAATTTAATTTTATATTTTAACCTTAAATGTGATTTTTTTTGGTAAATCGGTACCATGATTGATTGGATGCATGAAATTATCATGATATCATATGTTTTTAATACTAGAATTATAAAACATATAAAAGACCCTTTCAAACCTCAAGTCTATGCAATCCATCTTGAAGAACACTCACACATCTTTTGTATGCACTAATGGGATAAAGGTCACCTAACCACTCAATGTTATCTTTTGATAGTCAGGGTGTCTTCGCGGTTACTATAACCAAGTTATAGGTCGATTACATATATTTTTCAAATAGGATAATTTGATCAAAAATGTTTTGTGACAAAGGTCACCTGAGATCAAACATGTCTAGTTAAATTTGTTATTAGTGATTCCATAAATCTAGGAATTATATAGTAAGATATATTTGATAATCGATATCTACGATGTTGGATTAAAATAAACGGGATAGAGGTCACCTGAATTTTTATTTGTTTTGTAATTTGGATCCTAGACTTTGATAATTAATGTTTTTGGAAACTAAAAGGGTATTAATTATTAAAGAGTTTAAATACTAAAAATACTAAATGAATTTTGTTAAAATTTTATAGGCAAATAATCCATTCTTATTACCATGATTTGTCATTTTCTTTAATGACTTACTAAAACAATAGCATTCAATATATACAATTTCAATGAATGGGTTCATGTCTTTAGAGAAAATCTTGTGAGAGATATGAAATTATATACACTTAAAGGTCCTAGTCCTAAACATACCTAATTTGAGCAATAAACTGAACATGATACCTAATAAAGGCATCAATGTGATGCTAAAGATGTTTCTAATATCAACATAGGAATAGTTATTCCTAACTTCCAGGAAGTCTTGAATAAATTATATATATATATATATATATATATATATATATATATATATATATATATATATATATATGATATAGCAGCTTAAACAATACTCCAATAAATATAATGATATTTTGTTTTAAACTAGTTTAAACATTTAGAATAGTGCAAGGCTAAAAGAGTCACCTTGTGTGATCTAAGAGGCCCATGTTTTATGGAGTGAACACCTTTAAGCCCAAGAGACCCAATAAGAACCACATTTATGGATCTTGTTTCTTTTATGGAGAAACTACTAGAAGAGGGGTTGTTCCTCTTGTTTGGAAAGAAAGTCTGGAATAGACTAGTACTTTATATATCTACTTGATAGAACTTATACTTTTCATATACATATAAGTACTTGGTACTTAATTTTGATATAATATTTGTATATGGCTTGTAAATATTTACTGAAGAGTAACCAGCTGAACACAATCAATTTGGAACTACACTCTTAGATTTTAGTTTGCTAATTATGCTAGGAACATTATGTACTTGTAATATAAAACAATGTTTGTTTTGGAACAATTTATGTTTTAACTTAGCCTGTCTAAATATTTATTAGTTTAATTTATGATCGATTATTTACTTAAATCGTTTTCATATTGATCAAATTCATATTCAGAAATGATTAAAATTCTTTTTATGAGACTAGATTTCTTACTAAGAATTATAAAGCAAATATCAATGTTTTTTAAATAATAAGTTCTATATGCAAAATATTTTGACTTAAACTTGTTTTGAATCAAAATCATATTTGACATTGTTATCTTTTTTTATATAAATGACATCTACATATTCCAACTTCAAGAAAGGGATCTTTAAAGGTGAATAATGTAGTTTATTTTACATATGTGAGATCTATTTATATATAAAAGATTCCTAATAATATTTTCACTAAGTAGTAGAGAAAAATAAATTATTAAGGAACTATACACTATGATGCATGACTTCCTTTCTAATGAATGTCTAATATTAAGCATAAGATACCAAATCATATTTATTAACAGCTATAGTAGTTATATTTATATTTTACATGTTAAAGCATAATTGTGAAACCCTTGTTTAAGTTTTCAAATATAAAGTTGAGATACAAACCAGTAAGAACTATTTACGGCCATAATGATAACAAATGATGAATTAAATCTTACTTGGTATGATTTACTTTCTAATCGATAGAAATGTCCTCCTTTTATTTCCTTGGGATAACACCTATAACACTATCAATTATACCTTGAGTACATATACCAACTAGTAAGTAAATAAAACATTTTCTTTATAAGATTTTGTTTGGAAATGATCCATCCCTATCTTAATTAAATGTTTTGTGGTTTTGAAGCCTATGTTGGACTAAAGCCTCTAAACCTAAATTCTACTAAATACATATTTGTATAATAACCTAAATGTGGCTTAGATTATTATATGCAAACCTATCAAGAATAAGTTCTATTATTCTTGAGAAAGCTGAGTAAGCAGAAAGCAATATTCCAATAACAAAGCAAGTGGGTGGTACATGGAACTTGAAGTATCTCAAGAACCATAACCTGATGTAGTTACAGTTGGTACTAGCTTTAACAAAGATTTTTAAACTAGAATAATAGCTATTCACAAACACAAATTGTTCGCCTTAGTGGTAGAAATCATTTATGACTTGAGAATTGTGGAATCGCTTATTGATGAGCTTTTATTGGTGGTTTTTGGAAAATCCATCAAATATCAAGATGCTATGTCAGATCTCAAATCTGATTAATGACTTAGACTCATGAACATGAGATATAATTCATGTATGATAATCAAGTTTGGTATGGATTAAATTGCCTCTCTATTGCAAGGCTAGAAGCAGTAAGTGATTCTTCTAGAAAGAATACATTACATGGATAACTATACACATTTAAAGCAAGACTTCTTATAAAAGGATTTTCTCATACTCCTGTCATTGACTATGGTCCTTATCATACTCACGACATTGACTATGATCAAACCTTTTTCACAAGCAGCTATAATTAGATCAACAAGGATATTATTTACTATACATTCATATTCTTAAAATAACATATATCAAATAGATTTCAAGAAAGACTGTTTTTCTTAATAGACATCTACTAGAAGATATCTATATAGATTAGCATAGAGGTTTTCTTAATCCATGTTATCCTAACAGAATGTGTAAACCTTGAGATCAACTTGTGGATATTGTAATCATCATTTTAATATGAAACTAGACGGTGTGGTTTTATATCAAAATGAATAGAACATGTGTGTTTACTAAGAACTAGTGGGAGCATAGTGACATTCCTAATCTTGTATGAATGAGACATAATTAATCTAGAACAATTACATTCTGACCATGCCACACCTTTTCAACTTGACTTGGAATGTGTTTCTAAGATGAAAGACTTAGAAAGGACATGATACATTCTTGGAATGTAAAATCTATAGGGATAAATAAAATGAATGTTAAAAGTTTTATATCTTTATGCATATATTGAAAATATCTTGAAAGAGATCAAGATAGAAGATTCCTTTGGAGAAATTTTGGCATTGTCACGTGGCACTAAGTTTGAGCTAGCCTCAAAAGGACCTAGCTCATAGGTTTAAACTAGCTGAAATGATTTATATTCGATTTACTTGGAAAACGAATCCATCATTTATGCCATATTATGCATAAGACTAGGTATATGATCATGATGTAAGCATATCATAAGATACCAATTAGATACATGGTTAAGTCACCGGATGGCTATAGGAACATTCTAAGAGTACTTTTGAAGAACTAAGAGAATGTATATGAGATGATTAGTTTAGAAAAAAATCTTCAAGTAAAGAGCTACATAATATTCTGATTTCTAAGAAAATATAGATAATTATGAATTATAATTAGATTATGACTTCATTGTGGGATAAAGAGTAAGTTTAGTTGCAATGAGGTCCAAGAAAAAAAATGACACATACTACTACAAGATAAGAATACACTACTTTATAAGTTGAGATCAAATATGATTAGATGAACGGGTTCATTGAAAAACTATGTTGATTTCTGCCATTCAAGGATCACATAGAAATCTTTGTGACTTCGAGAGTATACTTAATCAAGATAAGAGACTCCATGTTACAAAAGAACACCAATCATATGCTCCAAGATATCTAACTATACCTAAAGTAAAGTCAAATATTTAGATGATAGTATTCTTAGAATTCACACAAATTAAGTTTAGTTGAACCAATTAATAAAGTTCTTCTAATCTAAGTATGAATGGTCACACTTCAGCTGCAAGATTTTGTTATTCTAGAAATGAGATTTTGATTTGGATTTAGTATTTGGATATTGGAACACTGTGAAAACAACTATTATATAATTTTTTGATATACTAGGATATGATCATAACATCAATACTTGTTGTGTTCTATATTAACATGTTTAATCCATGAATAATCATATTATTCTAAAATTTCATATTTTGTTATAATTATGGGAGCAATTATGAAGTAAGACTAATATGAATTGGATTGGTTGACTCTCACCAGATGAAAGTAGGCAATGGGTTGTAACCAAGTTTAATAAGTACTTTTCAGAGAACTATTATTAAACTAACCCACATCAAGATCACCGCATGGATCGCTATCATGAATGATACTTGATTTAAAGGTACTATCTTTGTATCCTTAGAACCTGAGATATATAGTGAGACTTATGTGTAAGGAGCACTATGTCACACCCTCGAACCAGACGGCGGAAACGTCTGAGGGCTTTTGTGACTTAAATTGAATACCATCACAATGAATATACATGAATCATAACATAAATCATCACCATGCATTGAAATAATACACCTGATATTGTTTACATCCAGTACTTTGTTTTAAACATTACAAATTCATAACATAATTGTCTGATAGATATCATAAGCAAAACACCATGACATTACTTGGTACATATTCTTCGTTTACCTGTTACCTGAGAATACAAGTTAATTTTGAAAAACGTCAACATGTGAAATGTTGGTGAGTTCATAAGCAATGTTGTGATAAAATGATTTGGTGGAGTTTGTAAAACCCATAAAATCCGATATTTTCTGAAAAGATCATTGTTTATAAAAAGTGTGAAGATCCGTAAATATATGCTCGTTGATTTTTAAAACATGTATAATTGTTGAACTTTAGTATTAATCGCGCAAGTGAAGATGTTGAACTTCCTAGGAAAACCCGATGTTTTCCCAATACATAGAATACAGTGATTTCTCAATTGTTATACCGTCACGACGAATGATTTTGATTACTCGGGTGGCGTTGGATTAATTTGGGTTGTGAGTTTTTATACCCACGCATTAGAAAATGACTAGTTTATAACTACAGTTTTCGAACGATCCTTAAAGGCGTCGCTCGTTACTACTCACTTAATCCACAACCATGATTACTCTTGTTTAACGTCCTGAATATGTTTACCTTGATTACTCGTAAGCCTAACAAACGAGGAAAAGGGGAGTACAAAGTCCCATTATTTTCGTGAGTTATTTTAGGCTGTCAGGAATGCGAAATGCACGTTGGCCCAACTCGCATTTGATTTCTTGACCTCACTAGCAATACTAATGGGCCACTAGGGCCCAACAACACATCATAGCCATTGAAAGTCCTTTTACATGAAATCGGGTCATAGGAGGCCCAATAACACATAAGCATATTCCCTTTGGGCTCAAAGATCATGTTAATGGTCTAAAAAGGCCCAACGAGCATGATTTGAAACTTCCAAGCCCAAAGTTTGTAAGTTTGTTCATCGTATTTATCGCGTATTTATTTAGATGGTTTGGTTCAACGCTTGTTGTTTTGTATTGATTCGAGACCAAATCATTTCGTTTGTAACGATATTTGTTGTTGAAAGTGTATTTGTTTTTCGTTTCGTCGGTAGTTGTGGGTTTTGTATTTTGTATTAATAAATTAATTTGTTTAAAAGTGGGATTTGACCTTTTCACTACCCTTCTTTTATAAAAATAATACTTTTGGTCCTTTTATATAAAGGAATTTCATTTTTAGTCCTTAAAACATTTTCTTGACACTTTTGTATCATGTATTTGATGAAAACACAGTTTTAACCCAAATTTATTTTGTGGACAGCTTTAGCACTCCCAGAATGGTGATTCTCGGTTTGAACCCCATTTTTTACAACTTTTATAGTTTTGGCCCAAAATCTAAAAACTCTACATTTTTGGTCCTTTTTGATAGTGAAAGCATTTTTGACTCTTAGAATGACTTTGTTATGCTAATTGCCGCCTGTTTTACCGAAAATTTCATTTCAGCCCCTAAAATTCATCATTTTTCGCATTTTGAGACTTATTGGGCCGAAAAGCCCAAAATTAGCCCATTAAGCTAAAAATTTACATTTTAAGTCCCTTGAAAATTTTATTATTCAGAAAAATGATTATAGAAACTGTTTTGACCCTTTTGACCCTCAAGAAACCGTGACTTGTTGATTTGTAACCCAAGTTTTGTATTTTGACAATTTAAGCCCAAAAAAGGGTTTTATGTTAGAATATGTTAATCATAACCTTATAAGCTATAATTCTTTACTTTTTTGGTAAAAAATAGCTTAGATTATGTTTGTTTCTTTTCTAATGTCATAGATCTCGGGTTTACACCCCTTTTGTGAACTTATTCATCACAAAAACACATGAAATCACACACATACATGCACAAAATCACACATAGCATACACGTACACATAGATCTACTCATTTTCTTGTATTCTCCCCCATAAAACTCATGAAAACCGAATAGAAAGGGGTATGAAACTCACCTTGAGTTGTAGTTTCGGGTTTTGAAGAAGATTAGTAGAAGTTTGGTGCTATTTTCGGTCCTAGCAAGTCTCTTGGATGGATCTCGAACTTAGGGTGTTCTAAGATGCAAGATCATGAACTTGAATGGGTTAAGAGATGATTTTTGATGAAAAGAAGTGAGTTAAAGCATGGATCATACATCAACTTACCTTGGATAATGATTTTTGTGGAAGAATCTCTTTGAAAGTCCCTTAGATCTCGAAAATTTGGAGAGAAATGGAGAGAGCTTCTTGAGAGAATTTTTGAGTGAAGTGTGGGTGTGTTTGTTTGGGTTCGGCAAAGAGGAAGAAAGGGAGAAGAAGAGAGAGAGAGTGATGGGATTGTTGCATGGAAGTATGAGAGCTTGCATGGAAGTCCATTAGGTAAACATGAGTTGGCACCACAAAGTCAACTCTTCCTTTCTTTGTGGGATTGGGACAAAAATGGAGAGGGAAAGAGAAGATTTTTGGGCTTTGAATGATTAAGCCCATTTTATGGTTCAATTAGATAGCTTTTGGCCCAAAGTAAATCAAGAAATGATTTATATGGCATATTAAAACTAATTAGGTTAGTTATGGCTCAATAAGGTCCATTTAGGTATTTTATTTCATTCTAGGCCCAATATGGCCCAAAATATTTAAAATATATGGAAGTGGGTCCAATTAGAGCCCATTTAAGAGTTCTAATCCCAATATAGTCAAATTGGAAGCTTATTGGCCCATTGGGACCAATAAGGAAATCCTAGTCCAGAATGGACTTAGACCAGGATTTCTAGGGTTTCCAATTCTTTGTTGACTATTTGCAGTGCTTGTATGAAGTGTTTGATTGAAATTCTGTTGTGATTGAATAAGCATCCTACATGCTTTCACATTTGTTGGTTCACATTTGTTATCATTGTTCAATGTTTACAAGGCATCAAAATTCCTAGTTGTGACATCATCCCCCCGTTAGAGGGAATTTCGTCCCGAAATTCTTTTGAAAGCTAGATTTGAGAATGCAAGAATAGGTGAGGGTGCTTCTGCTTCATCTGGTCTTCGCGTTCCCATGTGAATTCTGGCCCACGCTTAGCGTTCCACCGTACCTTCACAATCGGAATGCGACTTTGCTTGGTACGCTTCACCTCCCTGTCCATAAGTTCGACTGGTTCCTCAACGAACATGAGATTCTCGTTGATTTCAATTTCGTCAAGGGGAATGATGAGAGTTTCACCGGATAGGCACTTCTTTAAATTGGAGACATGGAACACGGGGTGTACGCTGCTGAGCTTAGCGGGTAGCTGCAGTCTGTACGCCACTAGGCCAATTTGGGCAAGAATCTCGAAAGGTCCAATGTATCGTGGATTCAATTTTCCCTGCTTTCAAAACGAATAACTCCTTTCCAGGGAGAAACTTTTAACAGCACTCGATCCCCGACCTGAAACTCCAAGGGCTTTCACCGTTTATCAGCGTAGCTCTTTTGTCGGTCGCGTGATGCTTGTAGTCGAGATCTGATTTGAACTATCTTTTCCATGGTTTCACGTATGATCTCCAGTCCTGTTAACGTCTTGTCTGATGTCAGTTCTCTCGCTAGCTGGGTGTCGCCTACCTCAGCCCAACACAACGGTGATCTACACTTGCGTCCATACAGTGCCTCGAAAGGAGCAACTTTGATGCTCGAATGGTAACTGTTGTTGTATGAGAATTCAACTAAGGGTAAGTGGGTATCCTAGGACTTCCCAAAGTCTATCACATATGCGCGAAGCATCTCTTCAAGCGTCTGAATGGTTCGTTCGCTTTGACTATCCGTTTGTGGGTGATAAGCAGTGCTCATGTCGAGATGAGTTCCCAGTGCTTTCTGAAGTGATTGCCAAAAAAGTGAAGTGAATCTACTATCTCTATCTGAGATGATAGACACTGGCACTCTGTGGAGTCTCACGATTTCTTGAATGTATATTCTTGTCAATCTCTCCATCTTGTAGAATTCTTTTATTGGCAGGAAATGAGAGAATTTCGTCACTCTGTCAACTATTACCCATATAGTGTCCAATCCATCTGACGACTTGGGTAACTTGGTCACAAAATCCATGGTAATCCTTTCCCATTTCCACTCGGGAATTACTGGTTGCTGTAATAACCCCGAGGGCTTCTTGTAGTCTACCTTTACTTTGGTGCAAGTAAGGCATTTGCTAACATAGGTGGCAATCTCTGCCTTCATCTTAGGCCACCAATAATGTTGTTTAATATCCAAGTACATTTTGTCCGAACCCAGATGGATGGAGTATCGCGTCTTGTGAGCTTCATTCATGACTACCTCCCAAAATCCTCCAAGTTTAGGGACCCAAATACGGTTCAAGAAATAATATACTCCGCCCTCTTTCGCCTCGAGATTATTCTCCATTCCGTGTAACGCTTCGCTTGTTTTGTTTTCCGCATTCATGGCATCTGACTGTGCTGCCATGATCTGAGTGGTTAGATGAGATTGGATGGTTATTGTGAGAGTTTTCACACGGCAATTAGAGTACTCTTTCCGACTCAAGGCATCAGCTACCACGTTAGCCTTGCCTGGGTGGTACTTGATTTCACACTCATAATCGTTTAATAGTTCAACCCATCTTCGTTGTCTCATATTCAGCTCTTTTTTATTCAAGATATGCTGGAGACTCTTGTGGTCCGTGAAGATGGTGCACTTCGTACCATAAAGGTAGTGCCTCCAGATCTTCAGGGCGAAGACCACTGCTCCCAATTCCAGATCGTGGGTTGTATAGTTCACTTCGTGTGTATTTAGTTGTCGGGATGCATAAGCTATCACCTTTCCACGCTGCATGAGAACACATCCTAAACTCTGATTTGACGCGTCACAGTAGACTACGAAACCTTCTGTTCCCTCTGGTAGTGATAGTACCGGGGCACTGCAGAGTGCTTGCTTCAGAGTTCAGAATGCAGCTTCTTGCTTGTCCGTCCATTTGAATGGTACGTCCTTTTGTGTAAGTGAGGTAAGTGGCTTGGCGGTTCTAGAGAAGTTTTGAATGAACCTCCTGTAGTAACCTGCTAGACCTAAGAATTGGCGAATTTCTGTGGGTGTTGTTGGGACTGCCCATCCTTCGATGGCTTTGACCTTAGAAGGATCCACATGTATTCCTTCCTGACTAACAGCATGACCCAAAAAGTTCACGCTACGGAGCCAGAACTCACACTTGGAGAGTTTCGCGTATAGCTTCTCAGTTCGCAGGGTTTCCAGGATTTGTCGGAGATGTTGGCCATGCTCTTCTTTGCTTCGAGAATAAACTAGAATGTAGTCAATGAAAACAATAACAAAGTTGTCGAGGAATGGTCGACAGATTCGATTCATTAGGTCCATGAATGCGACAGGGGAATTCGTTAGACCGAAGGGTATTACGAAAAATTCATAATGTCCGTAACGAGTTCGGAAAGCGGTTTTGGGAATATCCTCTTCCCAGACCTTGAGTTGATGGTACCCAGACCACAGATCTATCTTAGAGAAGTAACTAGCTCCTTGGAGCTGGTCAAATAGATCGTCGATTCGTAGGAGTGGATAGCGGTTTTTGACAGTGAGCTTATTTAGTTCTCTGTAATTGATGCACATCCTAAAAGATCCGTCCTTCTTCTTGACAAAGAGAACTGGAGCTCCCCATGGTGAGAAGCTGGGTCGGATGAATCCCTTGTCCAGGAGTTCACTGAGTTGGCTGGACAATTCCTGCATCTCAGCAGGAGCCAATCGGTAAGGCGATTTAGCGATGGGAGTAGCTCCTGGCAGAAGATCAATTCGAAATTCAATTTGTCTTTCTGGGGGTATCCCAGGAAGATCTTTAGGAAAGATGTATGGGAATTCACATGCTACAGGAATGTCTTGAATGTTAACCTCTTCCTTGGATTTATCCACTATGTGCGCCATGAATGTCAAATCTTTCTTTCGCAGATACTTCTGTGCCTGGACGCACGAGATGAGACGAAGATCCGTACTGGGTTTGTCTCCATAAATGATTAGGGTTTCATGATTTGGAAGGTGAAGGCGAACAACCTTCTCGTCGCACATAATTTCAGCATGGTGGGGGCTTAACCAATCCATGCCAATAATCATATCAAAACTCCTAATGGAAACAAGCATTAAGTTTATTCGAAAGACGTGTTGATTTAGGGCTAGGGTACATCCGATATAGATTTCCCCAGTGGATTCTGTTTTCCCATTGGCTATTTCCACCGTAAAGGTTTCATTGAGCTTCTGGGGTTGTTGTTTTAACAAATGCTTAAACTTATTGCTCACACAACTTCGTTCTGCTCCGGTATCAAATAGGATACATGCATAAGTGTGGTTTAGGAGGAACGTACCGGTGACGACAGCGGGATCCTGAACCGCTTCTCCCTGACCCATGGTCAGCACTCTTCCTGTCCCTCCATTCCCGGAATTGTTGTTGTTGGGGCAGTTTAGACGGAAATGCCCAGTCCTTCCACATCCATAGCAGGTATGGCTTGGTCCTGCAGTGTTGCCGCCATTGCCGGTGTGGTTGTTGTTGTTGTTGCTGTTTCCCTGTTGTTGGTTCTGAGGAGGGTAGGTCCTGCAATACTTCATCGTGTGCCCCTTCCGATTGCAACTGGTGCACTGCATCTCTCTGCATTCTCCATTGTGATGGAGACTGCACTTGTTGCACTTAGGAAGATTACCGGAATAAGGCCTATGAGTACTTGGAGCAGCTGAGGCTGGAGCATGTGGTGTGGGTGGAACTTGATTGGTTGCAGCATTAACTGCCACTGTTTGCTGCTTCTTGGATGATTCGGAGCCTTGACGTCCCTTCCTCTTGTTGTTCTTTCCCTTTTTGTTGTCATTTTCCTTCTTACCTTCAGTTTCCACTCGCTTCTCACCCTTCTTGTTGTTGTGTTCATACAGCTTCTTGGCCAATCTCTTGGTACTGTCGAAAGTTTCGGGATTTGCAGCTATCACGTTTCCTTGGATCGGGGAGGTTAGTCCCCAGATGAATCGATCGACCTTCTTTCCTTCCGAGGTGATCATGCAAGGGCAGAGCAGAGATAGTTCGCTAAACCTTGATATGTATGCATCTATATTAGCGTTTCGAACGGTGAGATTCCACAGCTCTTGTTCCATTTTCTGAATTTCTCCACGAGGGCAGTACTCGGCCATCAACATTTCTTTCATCTCTTCCCATGGCATGGAATTTGCTATGGGGAGTGTCATGGCTTCCACGTGTCCGTTCCACCAAGTGAGTGCTTGGTCAACAAAAGTGCATGCGGAAAACTTCACCTTCATCTCCTCAAGGCATTCACATATCTCGAACACCGACCTTCTCGATCCATTGTTTCAGGGTAATCATTCCTCCAGAGCCGTTAAAGGTTCGTGGTTTGGCGTTGGTGAAATCTCTGTAGGAGCTTGTTTTGGTAGGTCCTTGATTTATCCCTTTGTTTGAACTTCCAGCCCCTTATCCGTTGACCCCTCCATTGTTCCCCTGGTGAATTTGTGCCATCGCTGCGGTGACCGCAGCAGATACAGCTGCTTGGAATGCAGCTGAGTCGACCTCGGGTGGGGTTGGCCCAGGGTTTCCGCGGGTGGGTCATGGAGGCATCTTTCTGTCATGGAACGGAAAGATGTTGAGTGTCTGTGGTTTTTGTAAGGTTGTGATCCTATAGACTAGGTGTGTGGCACAAACTTAAGTAATTTCACAACTTAGCACACAATCATGGATATGTAGCACATAGCAGATTTAAAACATCACAGTAAACATATAAATTTTTTCATTAATATTATCCGCACTTTGATACATGAAAATTTTGCTCGGAAGAGCATACATAAGCGATACAAGTTCGGCAGTATAACGGCCCTATGAGTAGTGTAATCACTTAAACTTAGAGTCGGGGTACATAGCATAAATCCTAGTGCTAGTAAGATAAGTCTATTCCTAACACTCTATGAAGCGCCCTGTGATAGTAGCGAGATCATATGCCGAAGTGTTGAGCCAACAACTGAGCCATCTAAGTCATTTCTCCAATGACCACATCCCTCTCATGCTCAGCTCGCACTGCACGTGCTTCCATGGCGAATAGTTGTTGCCACACGGCGGCAATCTCAGCTTCGGAAGAGCGATTCTCCCTTACGGGGTTCACTAGTGGGGCGGGATTGTCCAGCTGCGCCTTGCTGATAGGTGTCGTGGTAGTGTCCTCGCCGGTGTCTTGTTCTTCCTCCATGTCGTCCTCAGCCTCATCGAACTCGTAGTCAGTGTTTGTATACTCGTCAGGTCCCACGGCGTGTGCTCCCCCATGATCTCCTTCCGGCTCATCTTCGATCATCCCGTGGGCTACTAAGACCTGATGAAACTGAATGACCTGCTGCTCCCCTTCCATAGCGACTGAGAGGAGGTATACGAATAAACTATCATTACTCCTAGGACGCTACAATTATTGTATAGATTTAGCTGGTGTTCTATTCTTGGTGATAAAGGGGGTATATTTTTAGGTTCCCTAGCCATCACGATTTCCTCGGGACATGTGATAGTTGTACCTTGGAGGAAATGTAGTTGATCAGGCTACATCCACTCCTTGATACGACTATGAACAGTCCTGGCTTAACCGAGATGCTAGCATTATCTTGTTTGGTTTGGTATTATGTTCTTTTTCCTAATTCTCACAAGCAAAGATGTTTTTATCGTTGTGTTTTACTTGTTTTGTTCAGAGTTGTGTTAGTCCATCTTTTTGGTTTATAGTTGCATATCAATGTGTGGTTAGATATGCTAGTTCACTATAAACAGAGCTCTGATACCAACCTGTCACACCCCCGAACCAGACGGCGGAAACGTCCGAGGGCTCTTGTGACTTAAATTGAATACCATCACAATGAATATACATGAATCATAACATAAATCATCACCATGAATTAAAATAATACAACTGGTATTGTTTACATCTGATACTTTGTTTTAAACATTACAAATTCATAACATAATTGTCTGATAGATATCATAAGCAAAACACCCTAACATTACTTGGTATTTATTCTTCGGTTTACCTGTTACCTGAGAATACAAGTTAATTTTGAAAAACGTCAACATATGAAATGTTGGTGAGTTCATAAGCAATGTTGTGATAAAATGATTTGGTGTAGTTTGTAAAACCCATAAAATCCGATATTTTCTAAAAAGATCATTGTTTATCAAAAGTGTGAAGATCCGTAAATATATGCTCGTTGATTTTTAAAACATGTATAATTGTTGAACTTTAGTATTAATCGCGCAAGTGAATATGTTGAACTTCCCAGGAAAACCCGATGTTTTCCCAATACATAGAATATGGTGATTTCTCAATTGTTATACCGTCACGACGAATGATTTTGATTACTCGGGTGGTGTTGTATTAATTTGGGTTGTGAGTTTTTATACCCACGTATTAGAAAATGACTAGTTTATAACTACAGTTTTCGAACGATCCTTAAAGGCGTCGCCCGTTACTACTCACTTAATCCACAACCATGATTACTCTTGTTTAACGTCCTGAATCTGTTTACCTTGATTACTCGTAAGCCTAACAAACGAGGAAAAGGGGAGTACAAAGTCCCGTTATTTCCGTGAGTTATTTTAGGCTGTCAGGAATGTGAAAGGCACGTTCGCCCAAATCGCATTTGATTTCTTGACCTCACTAGCAATACTAATGGGCCACTAGGGCCCAATAGCACATCATAGCCATTGAAAGTCCTTTTACATGAAATCGAGTCATAGGAGGCCCAATAGCACATAAGCATATTCCCTTTGGGCCCAAAGATCATGTTAATGGGCTAGCAAGGCCCAACAAGCATGATTTGAAACTTCCAAGCCAAAAGTTTGTAAGTTTGTTCATCTTAGTTATCGCGTTTTTATTTAGATGGTTTAGTTCAACGCTTGTTGTTTTGTATTGATTCGAGACCGACTCACTTCGTTTGTAACGATATTTGTTGTTGAAAGTGTATTTGTTTTTCGTTTCGTTGGTAGTTGTGGGTTTTGTATTTTGTATTAATAAATTAATTTGTTTAAAAGTGGGATTTGACCTTTTCACTACCCTTCTTTTATAAAAATAATACTTTTGGTCCTTTTATATAAAAGAATTTCATTTTTAGTCCTTAAAACATTTTCTTGACACTTTTGTATCATGTATTTGATGAAAACACAGTTTTAACCCAAATTTATTTTGTGGACAGCTTCAGCACTCCCAAAATGGTGATTCTCGGTTTGAACCCCATTTTTTACAACTTTTATAGTTTTGGCCCAAAATCTAAAAACTTTACATTTTTGGTCCTTTTTGATAGTGAAAGCATTTTTGACTCTTAAAATGACTTTGTTATGCTAATTGCCGCCTGTTTTACCAAAAATTTCATTTCAGCCCCTAAAATTTATCATTTTTCGCATTTTGAGGCTTATTGGGCCGAAAAGCCGAAAATTAGCCCATTAAGCTAAAAATTTACATTTTAAGTCCCTTGAAAATTTTATTATTCAGAAAAATGATTATAGAAACTGTTTTGACCCTTTTGACCCTCAAGAAACCGTGACTTGTTGATTTGTAACCCAAGTTTTGTATTTTTGACAATTTAAGCCCAAAATGGGTTTTATGTTAGAATATGTTAATCATAACCTTATAAGCTATAATTCTTTACTTGTTTGGTAAAAAATAGCTTAGATTATGTTTGTTTCTTTTCTCATGTCATAGATCTCGGGTTTACACCCCTTTTGTTAACTTATTCATCACAAAAACACATGAAATCAAACACATACATGCATAAAATCACACATAGCATACACATACACATAGATCTAAACATTTTCTTGTATTCGCCCCCATAAAACTCATGAAAACCGAAAAGAAAGGGGTATGAAACTCACCTTGAGTTGTAGTTTCGGGTTTTGAAGAAGATTAGGAGAAGTTTGGTGCTATTTTCGGTCCTAGCAAGTCTCTTGGATGGATCTCGAACTTAGGGTGTTCTAAGATGCAAGATCATGAACTTGAATGGGTTAAGAGATGATTTTTGATGAAAAGAAGTGAGTTAAAGCATGGATCATACATCAACTTACCTTGGATGATGATTTTTGTGGAAGAATCTCTTTAAAAGTCCCTAAGATCTCGAAAATTTGGAGAGAAATAGAGAGAGCTTCTTGAGAGAATTTTTGAGTGAAGTGTGGGTGTGTTTGTTTGGGTTCGGCCGAGAGGAAGAAAGGGAGAAGAAGAGAGAGAGAGAGAGTGATGGGATTATTGCATGGACGTATGAGAGGTTGCATGGAAGTCTATTAGGTAAACATGAGTTGGCACCACAAAGTCAACTCTTCCTTTCTTTGTGGGCTTGGGCCGAAAATGGACAGGGAAAGAGAATATTTTTGGGCTTTGAATGATTAAGCCCATTTTATGGTTCAATTTGATAGCTTTTGGCCCAAAGTAAATCAAGAAATGATTTATATGGCCTATTAGGACTAATTAGGTTAGTTATGGCCCAATAAGGTCCATTTAGGTATTTTATTTCATTCTAGGCCCAATATGGCCCAAAATATTTAAAATATATGGAAGTGGGTCCAATTAGAGGCCATTTAAGAGTTCTAAGTCCAAGATAGTCAAATTGGAAGCTTATTGGCCCATTGGGCCCAATAAGGAAATCCTAGTCTAGAATGGACTTACACCGGGATTTCTAGGGTTTCCAATTCTTTGTTGACTATTTGCAGTGGTTGTATGAAGTGTTTGATTGAAATTCTGTTGTTATTGAATAAGCATCCTACATGCTTTCACATTTGTTGGTTCACATTTGTTATCATTGTTCAATGTTTACAAGGCATCAAAATTCCTAGTTGTGACACATTATGCTTTGATATGGTCAATGTTGGTCCTTAGTTGGGCAGTTATAAAAGCAATTTTCAGGTATGGTGTGAAATATGCAAGAGACGTATGTAGTCAAGATGAGATTTGTTCCTCTTAAGTGTTGAGAGTTAGACATCTAAGGCACCTACCAAAAGTTGAACACCTAATGAAGGAACTTGTATGCTCAAGAATCATATTAAAGTGATATTGATAATTAACATATGATACTAATGGGTCACACTAATAATAACTTGATGTAATTGATTATTTATTAGAAATTGATTTTAATAAATATTTAATAAACTCTCATAGTTAATTGAAAATTATTTATTTCTAGGAAATAATAATTCTCATTAGTAAGTAACATTACTTATTTCAAATGGTACGCATTAACATGTCATGGACAACATTTTGGACTAAATGAATTCCTTTTGTCTTATTCCAAAAAGTCAAGGTTTATATTTGATAAGGAAGTGTATAAAATTTATAAGCTAATTGCATTCTTTTTTTTATGAAAACCATGGCCTCTCTAATGTATGGGTTTTTCATTTGTTTAGTAAAAAGAATTCAAAGACAGCTTGCATGCATGGACATAATAATGAGTTAGGGACATGGTTGATTAAAAGTGGTAAGACCTTTTGGTTAAGGACTTCACTTTATGCATTAAGAGAGATGAGGCTTTCATTTTTGGTCTTAGACGTGGTATGGCTGAAACTTGCATGCTCTCTCCCATTCTCTCATTTTTGGTTCATCTTTTGGAGATTTAATCTTTTGATTATGCTCTCTTGAATTTCATATTGGTTTTGAACTTTAAGCTTAAGATTCTTAAGAGTTTGATACAAAAGAACTAAAATTCTACATCAAGTTGAGTCATTGTTGGTATCTCTAAAGTTCATCATTCTTCATCAACTTCCAAGCCTCCCAAGAGGAACCAAAGAACTAAAAACGTTGTTATGTCTTTATCTTTTTTTTGGTTGGTGATTTAATCTTTCTATAACTTGCAAGGTGATCCTTGGTGGGTATAAATTGTTTATGTTATTTTTGAAATCTCAAGTCTTCCGTTTGCCAAATTTTCTAGTTTATGAAACTAATTTTGAAATAAAACCTAACACTAACTGCTTGGTAACCTCCTCCAACTCTCTCGCCATAACACCACGACAAGCGCGTCATCCACCTTCGCTTGAAGATCCTCACTCAACATTTATAGCTTCGATTGCTGAAGAGAATCCTTGTCCAACTCACGGAGTAGTCGCTCGTTCTCGGAAACCAAGATAGATTTCTCCTGGAAAACATATGTTTTTTTCTCTCTTTAGGACTTGATAATTTATGTGGACCCCCTTCATGACCTCAGATAGCTTCTCGAGCTCCATCTCTTCAGCAACAATCAAAGCATCATGAGCTTTACTGTGGACATAGATTTCATTCATCCAATGAAGACCCTCTAAAATACAAGTGCGGTCGTTATCCATCCCCTCTTCATCCGTCATGCTCCCAAGACCAACCTTGTGAATGAATTTGGTAGTCATAAAGTGGTGAAGGAAGGATGGAAGCGAGGCAGCCAGGGACATCAAAGTAGGAAGAGAAGTCGGGATCTAAATGGAAAGTGTACCTACACATCCAAAGAAAACAAGTTAGTCCTGAACCATTGAAAAGGATTGTATAATATAAAGAAAAGAATTAAAACATATACCAGTCTTTGGAGGACCCGAGGATACAGGAACGGAAGCGTCAAGAAGTGGGTCATCAGAAGTAGAGTCCGACAAATCAGTGATGGGGATCAACGAATCTAATTCAATAGCCTCGATAACAGTGATAGTAGAGGCATGACGTAACCGCTATGGTAAAAGAATGTGGAGTAGAAGAAGGGATTACTATAACAATGGTCGAGGAAGATGTGTTGGAATAAGCGGTAGAACCAAATAGTTGCTGATGGAAAGCACACCTAGCAGTATCGCTTTTCCGAGAGAGTGTTTTCATAATGTCTCACCAAGAAAGGGAGTGATGGTGACAACCGAAGAGTTCGATTGGATAGGCTTCAGGTTAACAATAGGAGTAGGGGGAACGAACGATAAAGAGAAGGTCGGAATAGCATTAACAATGGTAGTAAGAATATGGTCAGATAAAATACGACAATTGAGAAATGGTTCGAATATTTCGACGATATTGTCAACAAAATGATCAAGAGAGTTAGAATTAAGAGAAAAATCAACAACAAACTTCTCAAGAGTCTTCTCTTTAGAGCCAAGAGATCGAAGACTTAGTGATTGTTTGGGAGAAGTTTTAACAAGATATTCATTAGGACGAACCATCAGAGCATCCAAGGAAATCTTCTTTTTCCCACCAACATCGACAACATCATCCTCACTAGTCTTCATTTTTGAGTAATCCTTACCCATAAATCTTGGTATATATATATATATATATATATATATATATATATATATATATATATATATATAGACACACACACACAAATAAAGGAAAGTGCATTTCTATTTCTAGTATTCTACCTATTTTAACAGTATCGTAGCAACTTTTAGAATGTCCATTATAAATAAATTTAATGGGTAAATTGCATTTCATTTCCTGCCTCATTTTGTTTAACAAAGCAATCCAGGAAGTTGTCAAATGTAATTACTTAACTATATTTTTTTGACTTTCAACCTATTCAACCCATTCAATACATTATACAAAAAAAATTAACCCATTTTTTATGTAAAGGAAGATGCTATTTACTGAAATTCACCCATCTTTAATACCTTCTTTGTTGTCATCTATGCTTGCCTCATTTTGAGAAAATGATTGCACTAAAGATGAAGAACTACAACCATATTTGAAGCCTTTCTGAATAAATCAAGCTCATTGTGTGTTAAATAAGTTATTGGGTATTTTATTCAAACATAATTGAAGAAGCGGAAAGTAGAAAATTCAGAGCAAGGAGAAGCTAAAGTTACCTTTCTAAAAGAGAGTGGCAGTGGTATAAACAAAAACTATGACATAAATGTTAGGCATATCATCAGGTATACCAAAAATTGCTACCAATTCACGTGCAAAAAGAGCCCTAAACAACTGAGTTTGAAAACGACATTGATAATTATAATCAAACATGAAACTTCTCACCACACAACAATGAATGACAAATAAAATTAAGTAGGTGATTAATAAGAAAGAGGAAATAGAAGAATTACATTCCATGAAAAATGCATTTTTACATTTTTACATTCCAATTTCAGGAAAAATGCATTTTTACATGATAACATTACTCATACTACAAATTGCAATCGAGTGGTTCAAGTTACAAAAATCAATCAATGTATGAAAACAAACTGTTGATTGAATGAGTAAAATTATGCCTAATTGCTCCCATAAGTCCTTCTTAGTTGTTACCGTATTGGAATTTGAGAAATTAAGAAAAGATGTACTGAAAGTGAACAATGAAGACGACACGGGCACGAGCGTGATAATGTGACCGAAGTTATAAGATGTAACACTAGCCTTAGGAGGGAGACTCAAAACCCGCTATAGGGCACGTAGTGTTTTAGAGCGGGTGTATACACGTTAAAGAAAAAGAAGAGATACCATTTTCTGTATTTTTTTAACTTAAATCTTAGATTTTTTTAGAGCATTCTTAATTTTAATCTTAACTCAAATTAAAAATCTCATGACTATGAACCCTAATAAAAGAAATAAAAGTATGCCATGAACTTTATCAGGGAATGCTCCAAAAACTTCCCCTGGCGAACATCAAAATTTCATATAAATAAAGATAACATAACTTACTGGATGTGTGATAGCCATCAAAAGTTAAGGATTCACTAGATTTAGGCCATACTTTGAAGATGGAACGAAGAAGGCATAGTAGGTGTGACGCTGGTTAACGGAGAAGGCAGAGTAGGTTGCAGGTGGTGGTAAGTTGTGGCGCATATGGTGGTGGTGGTGGTGAGCAACGATGTACAGGGTGGTGAGCAACGATGTATAGGGTGGTGGTGGTGAGAGCATTTTCAGTCTCAATTGTGAAGAACAAAGGAAGGAGATGGTCTTGTTAAAAACTGTTAACATCTGTAAATTATTGTGGCCAAAACCTAAAGTGTCTAAAGTTTACTATTCCTAAGTTACATGTATATTAATATATATTTATATAATATATAATACTATGACGTTAATGTATCCTATTCATTTTGTAAAAGCTTAATTTTCATATTAGTTTAATAAATGCAATAAGCAATTTACAAATACTTAAAATCACAGGCTACATTCATATTTTATCATTTATCTTAGCTCTTTATTCTCCATAGTTGCGTTGTCTTGATGATGAAGGTGTTTAGACTAAACTTTGGCAAGAATTAATGTAGATGCTCTAAAATTTTGTTTCTTTCTACCTTAATGGACTTAACCAATCATATGTCAGTAAATTTCTTTTACAAAAAATAGCATTTTCATTCTAGTATATTTGGTTTAATTTTTTCACATCTAAATAGATTTGAAAGAAAAATCATGAGCAAGAAATTAATAAAAATGTAATTTATATCTATTTGCACGTACTTATAACTTGTTCTCAAATTTGTATGTAAAACAAAACATAATTCATGATAAATCAATAAAAGTGAATTATGCATTTGTTCTTATATACATTTTTAACTCTTTGAGAAATATACAAGGTCATCCCCAATCGGGGTTTCATGGATGGTTTAATGGGTCAAAAATTGTGATGTGGTGTTGAATGGAATGGAGTTAGCAATGTGGGTTGAGTTTAATGAATAAGGGGGGGGGGGGGAGCGGGGGTTTAATCCCTATTCAACCGTGTCATGGGAGATTACTTTGATTCTGAGAAAGCTATCCACCTCAACAAGACTGAATGTTGTTGTACTATATTTTGAATGTCATTAGCATTAGGTTTTCTTAAATAATGGCTTGACTAAACCTCAATCACACATTGACAAAAGTTTTGTAGACATTCGACAAAGTTGATTCACCAATTCATATGTATTCATCAAAGAGGTCACCAGTTGTGCCATATGTCAACTGAAGTATGACAACAATTTATTTTTGTAAATGGGAAAGACCATTGATACCTAAAGCATCTTTTCTTTGTTGAAAATAAATAGAATGGTTAGAGATACCGTTAAAAGTTTGAACAAATAGTTCTTGCCTCATCTAAAATCTCTGTCTAAACATTTGGGGTGGGAAAATAGGATGCACATCCAAATAGTTTTTCCAAAGATGTTCATGTCCTTCTTCACGATTTCAATCTATATATCTTCAACTTTATCCAGGACATCTTGAACTTTCAGCATCTGACTGTTCTGCTTCCAAGCATTTTAGCACCTTATATAGTTGAAATGTAGAGTTACTTGTGAGTTGGTTGATTATTAATTTAGAAGCAGAATCATTTGAGGATGATGATGACAACGTATGAAAAAGAAATTAAGAAATAGTTTGAATTGGTAGGTATGAAATAATAAAATAGGTTGTATTTAGAGATGCACACAAAAACCGGATTGACCAATAGGATCCGATCTGATCCGGAAACCGGATTTGGTCAAAACCATTTTGACCGAACCGGTTCGGATTAAACCGGTGACCGGACTGAAACCGGTTTGAAGTTTCAAACGCAATATCGGATCGACCCTGGTTCGTAAACCGGATCCAAAAGCGGTTTGAAAACGGATTTTTTCTGATCGTTAAAAAACGGGCATTTTTGAAAAAATTAATTTTTTTTCTAACCATTAGTAAGCTCCAAAAAACGGTTAGTTTGACTATTTCTTGACTTTTATGACCTTCTAAACACATATAAATAGATGGAATTTGCTACTTTTCAATGTTACACAAAATTCTACTACATTTAGACTTCCAGTTTCATAATACTCCACAAAAATGAGCTCGAGAAATTCTACAGCGGGTCAAGATTCGGATGCTACGGGGGCGAAAATCATACTAATCACTCGGAATAAAGAAGTGTGGGAACATTATGGTTTGTGTTTGTTGTCGAACTGGAATGAAAAACGAGATCCAAGAAGTGCGGGATGCTTTTGGGAAAAGATAACAATAGTACGTTGAGTCATGCAACAAAAACTTATCCGTTTGTAAAGGGTCAAGGCGATCTAGATCAACCAAATATTACTCCCGACGGGGCAATCTTTATTTACAACAATGATGACATTCGTGAAAGCTTTTACAAGTTTGTGATTCCAGACGGCTTGACTCTCAACCACTTTGACAACTCACGATTAACAAGGATTTTGCGGGAAAAAATGTGACCACAATACCGGCAAGTAAGTCGCACTTTTCTTAGACGTTATGTTTTAAAGTATTTAGATATAGCAAAAAAAGATATGCAACTGAGATTTTTAAATATAAAAATTGGTTTGCTTTAACTTGTGATGTTTGGTCCTCCACCGGAAGTTGTCCCAAAACACTATAAGAAAAAAGGCCTTTTACGACGCGCAAAACACGACGCTCTTTGATTTATGTTACGCATTAGAGAGCGACATTAAAAAAGTGTCATCTCTTCAAAAATTTTAAGGATTTAGGTCGCGCATTACTGAGTGCCCTTAAATTAGTGTCTGGTGTAAAAATATTAAAAACACGGAGGGCACCTATAATAAAAAGAGCGTCCTCTACAAATGTCGCTTTATAATTTTAATAAACGCGCCTCCTTGATAGGTAAGGGGGGAAACTAAATCCCCCAAAATTTTGAACACCCGCTTCCTCTTCCTCTCTGCTCTCTACCCGCCAAAATCGACTTCATTCTCTCCCTTCTTTCTCTCTGCAAACCCCTTCCTCTCCGATCGACTTTCACTTCCTTCTATGTGCAAACCCTAATCAAACATAACACATTTGAAATAGTAATGGTGTTGTGACTCCTCAGGCTAGAACATCGGCGACTACACACCTATCAAATAATATCTCTCATACTCGTCATAGAAGAATGACATATATCACCATTGGTACATAAGATTAGATATCAACTCCTCAGGCTCACCGTTCCACCTCTTCCCCACTCTAATACATTTACTAAGACTCCTCAGGTTTACAAGCCCAAGGTTTGATTGCACTAAGGTATGAAAAGGACGCTTCTACCCTGCCCTATTTCTTCAGTCATTCAACAAATAAGGGGGCACGCAATTTCTCATTCATATCTCGACTTCATCTTCTCAATCAAGAAAAAGGATTATGATTTTTCCCTAAATGTGCGATTTCATCTAGTATTGTCAATTTCTACTTTATGCCTCTGATTTTTTCCTGTATCTACTTCTCATCTCTGTAAACAACTTTATTTCACGTTTCAGCTTATAGCTATTGGCTTAGAACTAGCTGCTGTTTGGGAAGCTATCTATCAACCACATGTAACAGGTATCCAATTATTAATATATACAACTAGGTTACAAAAATAACTTCTTAAAATCAAGAACCAACTATTTAAACTAACGTTATATAGTCTCTTATATGTGATGTAAATAAGCTATTGAGGTAGTTTTTGATCAATTTTAATTCTTTTTTTTTCTAGCTATTGAGCCAATTCAAGATTACAAAGAGAGATGGGGTTTGTCATTTTGTTTTCAGTTTTAGTCTTAAGTTCGTATTCCTACCCTTATATGTTAACTTATTTGCTGAATTATATGTTTTGAAAAGAAGAATGGAGTTGTATGCTCTCAAAGTGGTGATAATTCCAATAAATAGATCAAAAAAGAAAGGGGAGGAGCTATGCACTCCAACTGTTTGACGAAATGCTTGAAAGAGCCATCTCACCTAAGTCAGACCTTATAACATCACCTGACGTACACATGACTGTGAATTTATGGCCCTCACTAGAAATTTACTCTTTTGCAGTTTTTTACCTGCCTAGCTAATGAATATGAAAGAAGGCATATGTCAGCTTCCTCTATTGCAAGGTAATTTAATTCCATATCTATTGAGGTAGTTTTTGATCATTATGAAAGAAAGTAACAAATTCATTTTCAATCTATTCATTAAAGTGTAAATAAGCTTACTAAGATAAAAAATGATAAAAAATTAATGCTAATGTTTCCTCACCACAGGTCAACTCTATTTTATAAATTTTAACTTATAAGTCAAACTTTCCATTTATGTGATTGTACACTCACTTTTCACTTTCTATTCCTCTATCAGACATTAAAGTGCTTGGGTCAATTTGTTCAGAACTTTCAAAGCCTAACAAAAAGTCAGTTCATGGGTAAGTTTGTCTTTTTTTTCATTGTCCCCCTTTTCCAAATCAGCTCTGTTATTGTTCATAAAGCTTAAAAAGACTGCTTTTTCCCAGAGGTTTTGGTTCCATTATGGCAAACATTCTTCTAAAAAAAACTGAATTTTTTAACACATGATCATGAGACAAGTATCTTTTTAACACATGATTTTATATAATAATAATACTAGAAACCAGGCCATCCAGCAGGTCGTGAAGCTGAATTACTTTCTTTGTTTTTGAACTCCTCCCCATAACTAGAACGCCCGGAATTAGTGGTGATGATAGGGATATTAGGTGTTGTGTTTACCTGAGAGTGAGAACTAGCAGAGGCAGGAACCGTTGTGAAGCTTTCTTCTCCAAAACCCCATCTGGTGGTGCGGCCTTCAGCTGCTTGCTTGTTCTGGTGCCCATTGTTTCTTATAATCTTATTCTAATAGATTTGGAGTTTTTTGTGGGATTCTCCTCAGGAAATGCCTGCCATGAATTTTGTTCAGGGGAATCTTTATCAAATAATCCCTTTTCAACCTCCCAAACTCTTCCATCTTTCACTTTCTGCTATTAAAACTAAACAAACAAATTAATACCATTCTTTTTGCCTATAAGAAACCAACTGAATTGAAGAGGAGTAACCTAATGTTAACGGTACAAACATGAAAAAGAAACAGCCCCATAAAGTTATGTAGATTAAGTGTTTTACCCATTAACTCTATTAAGTAAAAAAGAAGCACGTTAGTGTCTCTTTATGCAAGCTTAACCTTAAAGCTTAACCTTATCTTAAACTTAAAGCTTCTTACTGCTCCTAAGTTAATTTACATTTATGCCCTTTGTTTTCTTTTTCATTACATACAACAATGAAGTAACTGATGTCTGTTTCTTTCTACTCATACATATGTCTAGTTCACCATAAAACTCCTTCATTGTAGCAATATCTTTTTTCCTTTCCTCTTCAAGTGCTTCTTTCTCCTCCTGAAGTTCAGTTACTTTCTTCAACATATCTTGTCCTCGTTTATTCTCTTTAAGTATTTGCTTACGAAGAGACTCCAACTCCAAATCTGACATTTCCACTTGCGTTCCCAACCTTGAAAAATTACTTTTCAAAACTTCAATTTCATTTCTTGATGCTTCAGCACAAAGTCTATGATCCTCATTGTTTTGAATTTGATTGTTGTTGTTGTGCTCTGGGATTTTTATTAAATCAGCCATACTTCTATCTGAAAGTGAACCCATTGACCAATATGTGTTTGATCTTTGTTTTTGATGAGGTTTTGAGTTCCTTGAAACAGTTGTATTTTGATTAACATTAAAAAGCAATCTATAAGAAAAATCCAAAACGGGTGGCTATGATTCTGTTTTCCATCAGATCTATAGTCATATTGTAAAAATCATACCTTGAGCTATAGAACTCAAACGGACCCCAAACCAGTTCCCAAAGTTCACAAATTGAGTTGGCTAACTTTCTTAAGCAGCCCAACTTCACTGGTAAGGACGTTATCTATGTGCAAGAATGGAATGTTTGCTGTTAGGTCTGATCCGGGTCTGTTCTGATATGTCATTTTGTTTTCATCATTTATAAGGCTTGGAAAAGGATCTAGAGTGATTCCAAGTTTCTATATGTTCCTGATATTATGAATTTAAGATCTGGAGCAGATGGGGTGTTATTTCCAATTATAAATTGGTTAGAATTGATCCAGACTCCAGATCAGTGGGCAGTCACCAGCTTTTACTAGTGTTGTGATTGTCCACAATGTGAATTTTATATCCGGAGCTTGGGAAATGCTTTTCATTCAATTCCAACTCTGAGACTTTCATTTGTATGTCCTTTACTTCTCTGAATTTTGGTTTGGACGAATTCTACTCACAAGTTGGGTAGAATTGGCCAACCTCACTTGACTGTCTTGTTGGAGATAGAAGTGATACACCTTTTTGTAAAATTCATATTTAATTCATCCTTTGGAGTTAGAAGGAGTTCTTTATAGTTCTGGAATCCTGAACAATCATAGTTTTCTATAAAATTTAGTTAAAGCTATGTTTCTATTTTAGATTTTGGAGTAAATCCGTTTTGAACAGCAGGTCTGTTTTAGAGACCTTGCTGTGATTACTCTTTTCTCAACTCATAGCTTCATTACTTCTCCTTTCTAACCTTTAGTCCTTCTAAGATGGGTTTTAAAAGTTTAAAATTTTTGCAAGTGTGCTATTGAAAATGAATAGCTGTACAGCTCTTTGTTGTATCTCAGTATTTATTATAAACTCACTTGCTGAATATTGCCCAGATCTGGTTTTGTAATTCGGGATCTGGTGGTTGAGAGTGCATCAAAATCTTTGCGTATGTTGAGAGAAGAATGGATATTGTTGGAGTCCTGTAGAAACAAAAAAAAAATAGATGATGATCACAAAAGAAAACATAGATGTATAGAAATAGAAATACTCACGATACAGTAGGAAGCTTCTCATGTATAATGACAAAAATGTCCTTTGGGCTACACCCAGGTCGTCTGGCCAAAAGATGGCTGTATTCTCCAAGCAGATAAGCACTAACCTGCATAATGACATCAGCATACAGTTGTCTATATTTGTGTAGGAAATATAAGATATAATCTACATACCTTCACCATTGTCTCATGTATTGCAGGCTTATCAAGATATTCTCTAGCTTTGAGAGCTGCATAAGGCTAATGATTAAAAAAAGAAAAGTGAGTCAGTAGTAAGTCCTATGAACTTTAATAATGCAGATACCAATCTACATTCTACAATACCAAATTAATTAGAATATTCATGAATCATAATGGAGATTCTAAAGATCATCATCCAAATGCACCAAAATTTAGAGTAAGATCGAACCACTATTAATGAAGGTATTCTACTGGGCTAGGATGCTTGTTGTTTGGATATGGAGCCATGGAAGAACTTGGACCCTTCCGTGTTAACAGTGATGGAAAAACACTCTACCCCAACCACTATGCATGGAACAATGGTAACAAAAATTCCTTTAATTACTATGTCTCATTCACATCACTTATAATCTTAGTCCCTGTCTTGCTGGTGCATGCCTAACCCTATAAAACCTTTGCTTTTGAGGTACTAACTGTTTTCTCCTGGAATTTTTTTTGCCTGAGATTTTTTGCTGCCAGCTATCCCTTCGGGACCACTCTTATGTATTATGTTAAAAGCACCAATTCAGAAATTTGTTGATTATGTAAGTCAGCTTTCCTCTTCCTTTTTGCTTTTTATTATTTATGCACCCTTATGCCACAAATCTCTTTATTTATCATACTAAATATGCAACCATCCATTATTTTACTCCTAACTTGTTGTATAATTCATTCATGTCAGCTGCATATATGTTGCATAAAATAAATTGGTAAAAGTAGACATGTGAATTATGCATCTGTTATCTCAAATCTTACATTTATTTTTATTTATGTTATTGTTTTTTCCAGCTTTTAGGTGTTGGTGTCAAGCTTGTTGGCAATACAGTGTGGAGTACCCTCTTTCATCAATTCTTAATAGTGATGTCACGTGAGAAATCATTTTTCTTTTTGTTAAACAAGTCTTTATTATCATGTATTAGGTCATACCATGGGTAAAAACAGCCTTGCCCCTGGTTCCGGGGTTGTCACAAAATACTTGACTTTTTAACTTTGTTTGTGGTTTCATTTAGTAATAATCCTTCTGAGGGGGTGTTTGTTGGGCTGCTTCTTTCAATGTCATTAACAACAGTGGTAAGTAAAATCTTACTACTATGAACCTCTTTTGCTTAAACCTACCTTATTGACCTGTAGCTGATTAAACATTAAATTAATTATGCAGGTTTTGAAGTTTTTGATGGAAAAGAATAGTGTTAATGCTCTTCATAGAAAAGTATGTTGGTATTTTAGGAAATTTGGCTAATAATTTAGTTAATTATATAAAAAATGTTGAAATCTTACATTTGTCTACTATTGGAATGATTATTTGTAGTATTACATTTGTCTACTATTCGAATGATTATTTGTATAACATTAACTTTTGTGCAATGCATTGTATTATTTGTATATGGTATTTTATTTTCCATTATGTGACATAAAATGCAAATTTAATATGAAAATAAGTAAATCCATAAATAATTTTTTTTTAATTTAAAAGTACGATACGCAAAAATGTGTGTCATCTTCATTTATGACATGGCCTTTCTTGACAGGGGCTTTCTTGATACGCATTGCGTGTCATTAACACGCGCGTCGTAAGGTTACGACACGCGAATGCGTGTCGTCTTCCTTTATGACAGGGCCTTCCTTGATACGCATTGCGTGTCGTAACCGCGCGTCATAAATGCGTGTCGTAAATGCGCGTCGTAAATGCGCGTCGTCTATCTTTATGACATGGCCTTCCTTGACACGCATTTGCGCGTCCTCTGAGCCATTTACGACGCGCAATGAGCGTCGTAAAAGGCCTTTTTTCTTGTAGTGAAAGCTAACTTGTCGTCATAGCACATTGGATAGACCCCTCTACTTGGGTAATGAACAAACGAGTTATTGTTTTTGAACTTTTTGCGTATCCTCACACAAGGACACGATTATTTGCAATTTTAGTAAGCGTTATAGAGACTTATAATTTAAGCGACAAAATCTTCTCTATTTCGTTTGACAATGCAAGTAACAATACCGCCGCCGCAAAAAGATTAATTGCAAAATATCCACCTATTTTGGATGGCTCATTTTTCATACTCGATGTGTTTGTCACATTATTAATCTAGCGGTACAAGATGGTTTAAAAATGATAAATTTCAACAATTGAAAAATTCAAAAATGTGTTAACTTGAGTTTTTGGAAAAAATAAAGCTACAATGGAAAAATATCGAAAGTTTGTCATTTTCATTAACGTAACTCCATATAGTCCTCATTGGGATGTTGACCCTAGATGGAGTTCGACATGCATAATGTTTGAAAATTTGACACGTCAAAGAATCACTTTGCAATTATTTTACGACACAATTTCAAAAGGAAAAAACCCGGTTTCGGATTTTGATTGAGATTTGATATAAAAGAGTTTGTGGAAATGTTAAAAGTTTTTAAACAATCAACCACTTGTTTATCGGGTGTGTGTTATCTTACAAGTCAATTATTATTAAATGAATTATGGTTGATGTACATGCAATTGGAGCATTTTGAACAAAGAAGTGAAATATTTGTTTTGGTTACGAGACCAATGAGACAAAAATTAGTCAAATATTTCAAATAAATGCCACCATTTTTTACTTGCGCCGCGACATTAAACCCATGTATCAATGTTACAGGTGTAGAGGCTTTGATTACCAAAATTTCCATCTCTTTAAATTTGCATAAAGACGACTCAAACTACATACGTAACCAAATACACAATTTTAATAATACTTTTACTAATTTGTTTGACATTTACACTACAGAATATGACAATATGTCAAACACTTTTGCAAGTGTAACCGAATCTACTAGTGGTGCATCGGGTAGTAGTGGGGGTCGAACGGATTTTCATATCGACCTCTATAACTTCCTTTTGGAGGAACAAAACAAACGAGGACGCATATTAACCCCTAGTAGCGAACTTGGAATTTATATGGGGTCAAACTTTTAAAATTTATGAGTGCACCATAATTTAAAATTTTGGATCTTTTGGCTTGGTGGAGAGAAAATGAAGCACAATTTCCCATTCTCTCTGTCATGACCTGCAATTTACTAACCGTCCAAGCTTCCACAGTAGCTTCGGAATCCGTTTTTTCTTTTAGTTGTAGAGTTTTATCAAAGTTGAGGACGAATCTTACCCCGGTTGCAATGGAGGTTTACGTTTGCTTGAATGACTACTTGGATTGGGTGGAACGTATACAACACTTGACATCACTAGAAGGCCCACTAGCACAAAATATTGAACTAGAGTTAATGGATGAAAAATATGCACAAGGCTTATCAACGCCTCCGGAAGTAAATGAAGACGATGACAATGAAGACGAAGACGAAGATGAAGAATGTGGTATTGATGAGACCCCTAACCATTTGTGTGGCGGTTGAAGATCATTTTAGTGAAGGTGACACGAAGTGGAAGACCATAAAAACTCTTTCTATTTGGCAAAATGTTATAACGCCACATTATTATTATTATTATTATTATTATTATTATTATTATTATTATTATTATTAGTTAACTAGTTTCTAGACGTTTGATGTATGTTTTAACTATTTTAATGAACCTATGTTGCATTTTGTATTATATATGAGGTCCTAAAAATGTTTTTTTTTTAATTTGTAAATTCTGGATCGGATTAAACCGATTCATATTCGGGTAAGTGAAAACCGGTCGGATTGGATCTTTGATGAAACCGGATTCTGATTGACGTTATCGAACCGGATCGGATCAGATCGGATTCGGAGTTTGTGCATCTCTAGTTGTATTCTTTTATAGCAAACACATATTTTCTAAATGAAATTCAAATTATATCTAAATGAAATCCAAATTAAAGTAAAATGAAATCCAAATTATATTCAAATGAAGTTGAAATTAAAGTAAAATGATATCCGAATTAAATTCGAATGAAATTGAATTTAAAATGAAATGAAATCCAAATTAAAGTCAAATGAAATTGAAATTAGAGTCATATGAAATTCAAATTAAAGTCAAATGAAATTCAAATTAAAGGCAAATGCATACAAAATTTTCAACTCTATAAATAAAGATGACCTATTATATTATCATTCACACATACCAACCATTTGATACGTTGAATCATGAATCCAAATTACTATACACACTTGTTATCTTCGTACAATGCCGAAAGTCCGAACAATCATCCACAACATCCATACCCAAATCCAAACAATCATCTATAATTTCCATACCAAATCCAAACAATCATCCACAACATTTATACCTGATATCCCCACACCATCCCTACCAAAATCCATACCCGGAATCTACCAAGATAGATCCTTCCCATATTCCATAAAACGAGCCAACACTAACAAAAACTCCCACTAACAATGACAACAAAAATAATAATAAATAAAAACTACTGGAGCAAAGAAAAAGAAATATTGTTGGAAAAAGATTGGCTACAAATTCCAGATGACAACATTACTAGAAAGAATTCTCGCAATGAATTAGTGTGTATTACAAAATAAACAACACGTTGAATGTTGCAAGACCTCAAGCCAACCTCAAAACTCATTGGCTTTACATGAAACCACCTGCAGTTGCATTCTTCAAATATATATAGTGAAAGGTCAGCACCTCAGTGGATGGTCTGAGGATGATCTCAAAAGTGGTGCCAATTTTAGGCACAAAAAATTTGGAATATCCTTAAAAATGAACCCAAATGAAAAGATTCAAGAAGTGCATCTAGGGCGTCTATGTCTTCATCAAATACAAAATCTTTCATTAACTTGGATAATGATCAAGTTACAACTCGTCCAATTAGTAGGAATGCATCAAAAGGAAAAGTTATTTGAAGAAACCGTTGTGACAATGAAATACTTGAAAAACATATAGAAGAAAGTAAAAAGAGTTTCGAACGCTATCCAAACTCTTTTGATATGAAGAATGCACCAAAATAAAAAAAGATGAACGAAAAGGTAAAGAAAGAAGATTTTTCAATCATTTTCATGGATCCTAGTATCATGTCGGAAGATGGACGTGAAATTTGAAGAAGCCGTTGTGACGAGATTAAAATAAAATACAATATGTAGTAAAATTTGTATTTTAGATATTGTAGTTATTATTTAATGTATTATTCATAACTTTTAATTTTTAAATTGTAATCATTAATCAATATTTAGTAATTGTAACTTTGAATTTTTAATTAATGTAATATTCTAGTTTTATTTATTAATATTATTTATAAAAAAAATATAATAAAATGTTGATGTACCATTAAAGTCTTAAGAGTTTAATGGAGTGTAGAGATTAATATGTAAAATGGTATAGTTAGTAGAATACTGATGTGACAATACATTGAACAATTAAAAGTTTAATGCATTGGAGATCGCCTAAAAGTAAATATTAGTTGGCTGTTTTTCTATATTAGAAGTGACGGCAACTGCTTATCGCACTGAAGAAGTATTAATTAAATTCCTCTCCTGCAAATATTCGTCGGGTATTTTTCCATCTTATTATTATCATTATGTTTGTTTTTCATATTATAGAATGACTCTATTTGCGAATTTTTAAATAGTTGTTAGCAGAAATAATCTCTCAACACTGACAAAATCACATGTAAAATAATTATCAAGTATCATCTTTTGCTTTAAATGGAGAAGTCTAGTAGCATCATTTACCTCTAATATAAAAATAATGTGTTAAAATTCTAGAAACGAGAAGTCTAGTTGCATCATCTATTCATATTGGTCATCTAATTTCCTTGAAATCCATAATTATAACATTCAAGATTTAACTCTCCTAGCCAATGTGTTAAACTTTTAATACAATAAGATAGTTTTCAAATGCATCTATTATAATTAATATATAGATATATAATCATTAACTTTAACATATAATTGAATAGCATATGGAATAGCTAACATTTTTTCAATAGTATTTTTTATAAATTTTAACTAATTTATCATTGTTTATTAAAAAAAATTATTAAACCCCCTTAGTTAATTAGTTATTTTCAAACACACGTCATATTATAAATAATTGAAAATATTATAATATATTGTTTTAAAAGAAATATATTATAATACATCTTTCGAAAAAAATTAGTAAGGAAAATTTTTAATACATCATAATTATATAAAAAAAACTTGAAAATATTATATAATCATTATAAATTTATATATATCATCAATGAAATGTCGTTAAGTATTTAATACAAATAACTAATTAGCAAATAAATAAATAAATATTTAAAACTAAAATATAAGTAAAAGGTTAAAAATAAATATGATTATAAAGGGTGAGGGTTAGATATGCAAAACATTAAAAAAATATATATAGATAACTCAATATATATTAAATAGTAAGCATATATATTCAATAAAAAAAGCAATTAAGAATCACAAGAAGCTTCGGAAATATAAGAATCGATATTTTTTATATTAAACTGTGAAAAATTGGATCACGGTTTATGTATTAAACTTCAAATATTATAAAAATGTATAAGTTACAATATGCATAGTTTAATACATTAACCAAGTTAGATTCCAGCTTTCAGCTATAAAGTATTGTTTCTAGCATCCGACTATTGGTTAGTTTTGTAAAACACTCCTAATTGTTATCCCAATTTTTACATCAAAGGATACATGATCTTTTATTTGTTGTCATCAAATAATACATCAATATTTTACTAATTAAGTAGCTAATAATTTTATTTGGATAATGATATACCAAGAATCAAATCCAGTTATTGCAAATAATATAAAACCTAGCTAACAACCAACTTATGATCAATGCAGATATGGAGGGGGTGAAATGATGCTTCCATGGATGTTGGTCCACTGCTCAGTGTGAATACAGATAGATGGGGTTTCAATATGTTCACAATAACTACAGTTTTTAAACTTAATTAAATAATGAAAAGCATTAAATAATGTCCTTTCAAAAGAAAAAAAAAAGGAAAAAGATATTTGGCTGGTGGTACTCAAGAATTTTAAAATATTTACACAAAAATACTACTTAATAAATAATAGGAAAGATATTAAGAAATCTTGATAACCTGATCATCGTCCCTACCGTTGAAGATCTCATAACCAGACGTATCTCTGGAATCACTTCTAAACGTGTATTCTATACACATATCCACCAAATACATCGTCAATCAAATCTTTGTGGGCTTAAAGATCAGCTTCGTATATTATGTTCTCTTTCCAGCAAAGTGATGAGTTGGTATTTCATGAGATTCCTTGTTCGATTTCCTTCCAACAACCGGCAACAAATCAGCAAGATCTTATAGTGGAGCTTCATGATCATGTTAACATGGAGGGCAATTCAAACATATCAGTAGGCAAGGCAAGAAAACGGCAAGGAGACCAATCTCCTTCGTCTAAACCTAATTCAGTTACTACTGATGGTGGGGGAGGAGATTGTAAAGATGAACATACACAGAGAAAACTGGTTCATAGAGAGATTGAAAGGCAGCGCAGGCAAGATATGGCGAAGCTTTATGCTTCACTTAGAGGTCTACTTCCCCTCGAATTCGTCAAGGTGAGCTACGACTTTAATTAGTTTCTCTTTAGGTTTAATTACTTCCCAAAATACTGCATATACGTATGATTTTATACTATAATTTTTTATAAATCATTCCGGAAAAATTGGAAAGAGGGGTACGAGTCACTTCATAGACTATCGAAGACCTAAATTATTTATTTTTGGATTTGGTGTTTAGGGAAAACGATCTACATCTGATCACATGCATCAAGCAGTGAACTACATAAAACACATGCAGGAAAGCATTAAAGCTCTAAGTATCAAGAGAGATCGGCTCAAGAAAGACGTGGAGACAAGTGTTCCTGGTCCTATGATGAATAGTAATGAAAAAAATATAACGCATCCATTCCGAAATACAGTCTCCATCAGTTCTTGTAAAGGGGGAGTACAGATTTTGATCAACAGTGGTTCAACAGAAGGTGGTGTCCCTCTTTCAGCAGTACTTAAAGCGATTACCGAAGAAGGTCTTAATATCATAACGTGCACTTCTACTAAAGTAAACGAACGGTTACTTCTCTCTATCCAATCTGAGGTAAATATGAGTTCGTTTAGAACATATATATTGCCTAATATTATATTAATTTGTAATTTCAGCCATACATTAAATGCTAGCTATAATTAATTAGTTAGAAGAACATATCAAATCTAGTTCATTCGGCAGATAATTCTTGCAGGCTAATGATCAAGTATTGATGGATCTCTCCATGTTGCAACAAAGACTAACGGCCGTAGTCAATGACTATTGAATTTCATGAGAACTGCTAGAACTAATTAATGAAGGTAAGTTTGCTTGGATAAGTTCTTAGAGAAAATATTTGCCATCTTTCCATTTGTTTTCCCCGTTCAAACAAAAAATCTTTATCACTCCTCGATCAGAGCTTGTTTGATCAACATAAATGTAGGTTGTGCTTTCATATAGTTTTGTAATATATATGTGTGTGTAAGTGATACCAATTGTCACATTGTCACATTGTTGTTATACCAATATATGATCTATTTGCATTAAATGAATGTTTAATTTTTGTGTGGAGTTCAGAATTAGTACAATACATGTATTGGTTATGCTTAATAGGATTTGAATCCTTGATTTTGTTGATATAACTTGATCAAGAAACCAAAGATAGCGTATTGCTTATGCTTAGTGGTATCATGTTGTTGCAAAGGTGTCCCCAACTACTTGGGACACATATATGCTTTAGGAGTACGTTATGAAGTGTGTGAGTTAGCTGTTCCAAAAAGATCTAATTTAGAATGTGCAAAATAAATATGAGCTAGTGCAAGGGTTCTTTTAACCCGCCCAATGGGAGCTCCATTGTACATTAATGGGAAGTGGAATTAATCCTAAAAGTGAGATATAAGGTTCAAGATCAGGTACGATCCCTTGACTTTTGGTATTCTGCGATTATCACTCACATGATGATCTTGAAGCGGATTCGGTACAATTTACCTTTTTAGTCAATGCAAGATCCGTGTGATTAGGCTTTAGAAATTAAACCTCATAAGTAGGATGGTATCATCTTGCAAACAACCGAAATTCAAATGTCAAGGTCAGTGTTGTGGTTTAATTATCTTCGAGGAATGCACAGACATATATAGACTAGTATTTTAAGGTTTCAATAGCTTTGCATCAAATTTTTCCAAAGTAAAATAGTACAAATAAAAAGATAAAGATGTCAATAGAACAATACTTTTCTTGTGTACGTTCACTCATAAATTCTAAAATGGTGATTACTTGATGTTTGTGCATGGCAATTTATGCTAGCATACTTATATATATCTAGTTGTGTTAGCATACTTATATCAACCTATAACAAATTATGTATAATTTACTTTTTCACAAATTCAATCTATAATAAATATTTAGAGTTTATTTTTTTTTTAACAGAAAACAATAAAAATTCAATCGATAAAAGTATCTTAAAAACCAAATAGACTTTCTGTATAAAAAAATAAGATGTTTTTTTTTATTCTTTTTATATTTTTTTATATATAATAGACTATTATTATCATAGTTACTTTATATATATATATATATATATATATATATATATATATATATATATATATAGGAAAAGTGAATATACTCTTTAAGATATATAAGCTTAGGTACCCAAACTCATCATACTACGTTGTTTTGTATCATATATATACATTGTAATTGTCTAATGTTCTTATAATTCAACTTCTAACTTGATTTCATTCAAAGATTTTTATAAATTTCATATTTATTTTCCTTTTACATAATTTTCATTTTCAACTATAATATATATAGTGTAACTGATGTTCGTCAAAAAGATGTGATGTAAATGGAAGATAATAATGAAATTTTGAAAATCTTGAAAGTAAATCAAGTTAAGGATTGAAGTTGAAGAACATTATAATAAATATATCAAACAAAATGACGTATTATGGTGAGTTCGGGTACCTAAGCTTATATACCCTTAAGGGTATATTCACTTTTCCTTATATATATATATATATATATATATATATATATATATATATATATATATATATATATATATATATATATATATATATATATATATATATATATATATATATATACTTTTGTAGTAGGTATATATATACATGCATGCATGTTTCCCTTTTTCTTTTAGCGTTACTGCAAGCACACATTATTCTCTCAACGAAATCTGCAAAGCTTTTGCCTTTATCATCATAATGAACCTCGTTGTTTTTCATTAATTATCTCCAATCCTAACAGCTATCAAATGTGTTTGCTTGATCATGAGCTGCATTTGAACTACAGTCTACAAATCTTCCAATTGATTGATTTTCTACAGTGACCTATTAACTGCCAGCCATGGCTTCTTTTATGGTCTGTGTTGAGCAACCTTGAGCAATACAAAACCAGCTCTCTGACGGGGGGCAGAAACCTTGTCACCCAATTCTCTCAGTTGTTTTTCATTTTGGTAAACTACCGAATCTGCATGGTTCTTTGTGTATCTAACGCTTATCTTTGTTACTAGTCTTTTTATTTTTTTTTTCTTGCGGCTTCATTAATTATGGGAAAAGCCAAACTAAACTCTCAGAGAAGAACTAATAAGGATGTTCAAGGAGGTTGTTTCATTAATCTTTGAGCTTGTTGCTATCAAGTGGAAGGTTCAAATGAGAAAATTATGAAATTGAGAATGCAAGAAACAAATTTGGGCCACATTTTTTTTTCTGCAAAACTCTTTCCCGTATTAACGTGGAGGAACTTAATATTCATATGTTAATATAAAGATAAGTACATTCTCTCATATTACAAATCTGCCGCTTAAACGCTACAGTGTATCCGGACTCATATTCTTAAGTGATTATATATATATGAATAATCACTTAAGAATATGGATATACCCGCGCTGGTATGCGGGAGGATTTTGCGGCAAAAATAAATATATGACCCAGCGACGGTTGCTTTATTTGCGGTGGTGATGGTTTATATTCACGTATAAATAATAAGTTCCCTCGTCATGCCTGTATGCAGAAGGGTTTTGCGGAAAAAATAAATATGTAGCCTAGATTTGTTCTTACATTTTCAGTTTTATATATATATATATATATATATATATATATATATATATATATATATATATATATATATATATATATATATATATAATCATTCTCTTTCGCACACACCACACATAGTTATATATACACATTAATATAGCTTTTTTTGTATGAAAATGCATTGAGATTACTTAGATTCTGAGAAAGCTATCTATCCACCTCAACAAGACTGCACATATGAATTAGATTATGTAAAATCATGAGCAATAGATTTAATTAATTTGACTTGGTCAAACATATAAAGGTTCATACTTTTTTTTATGGAACACCAAGAATTTTATTGAAAGAAGCTAACTAAAGGCTAGAGTTACAAGACGTTCAAAAATTCGCGTAATGGGCAATTTGCGTTCTATTTTGCATTTTGATCTTGTTGAAAGCTTTAATATAGCTTCCCATCACTCACCAAATCTTGACTGTTCCACACCTTGTTGTTGAAGATTCAATCATTCATAAATTTCCAAATTAATAACCCACACAAGGGCCATATGCATGGTACCATCATGACAGCAACACTGATTTTAAGTGATAACAAGGACTCCATCGAGCTGGCAGAAGTTGGACTATTGTCTCACTGGCCACAAGTTGAGAATAAAATAGACTTCTTTAATCGTGGAACATTCCAAGAAAATGTGTGCATCGATCAATTTTTTCATCGCGAGTACTTGGCAACCTCCCCAACCTCGTTCTTCCATGCAAGGAGGTTTGTTTTGCTCGATCGGGGCGCCAATGCGATTCCATGTGGTCATGATCGGGATTTGTTCAAGAGTCTCATATATATATCGTCAATATATAATTCTCCTACATGAAGCCACCGTACGTGTACTTTCCATCCTTGCTAATCCAGTTCCAGCGGTTAACCTAAAAAAACAAAAAGGTTACTGACAGGTCTTAATTTTCCACTGAATGAGTGTAACCAGTTCCCCGGCTATCTGGCCCATGTATTGCAGCAATAGACTGAAAGTCACGACACGAGTTTTTTTAACGACATACTTTTATTAAAAAAAAAATAGCAATGAGGTAGTTAAATGAGCAAATACAAAAACATATTACAAGGAATAAATGAGTCTTGGGTTTTAACCTGGTTTTTGGGCTAGAATTATTGAGCAAATTTAATTTTTTATTTTATTTTAATAAGCTAAAAGTAACAAATAAATATATAACAAGTTAGAATAATGAGAATAATAAAAATGATCATAATATATAGTGGTTTAAATGGTAGTTAGAAAAGTTAAATGTTGATATTATAACATTTGGAGTTTCAAGGTTTAAAATGTCAATGAGGAAAATGTGTTTTACCGAAAGTCTGACTCAGTTAAATGACGGTTGGACCATTAAATATAATAATGAGAGTTGATTCGTACCCAACAATTTTTCTCCATACAAAACAATTGGTGTTTTAAAATGTTGTATTGTACAACTATATAATGTATGAATTATTGTGTATGACAAAAAATTGTTGTGTACGAATCACTTCTTTACAATAATACATAAGTATAATGAAAAAGGGAAGAACTATATGAGTTAACTTCAAAAGTTAAAAGCCACCGGTCGGTGAAATAGGGTTGTTATTGTCAAAGTATGGGATCTTGAGAATAGAAGTTGTAAATATGTGTTTAAGTTAATCACGTCTTCCTTATTTCTCCACATCAACGATTTGAGAAGCTTGGAGACGTTAGGACGATTTTGAAGAGAAATTCATGCTACTGTTTGATTCAAGCAAATATTTTTCAACTGGTGCAACACTTGAAGCAATCTAAGGCTTTCAAGGTATAACTATTCATTGGTTCATCTTCAAACTCAATTTATGATGGAGGTTGAGCCCTAAATTTGTTTTTATAATCAAGTTGATGGTTAGGATCCTGTTTTGTACAATACTCTTTGAGTGATTTATATGGTTAAAAGCTCAAATCTATCATTTACCTGACATATTTGATGTTTGGATAAAATCTAGTCATGAACCCTATATTTTAAATTAAGGATTATGAAGTTGTCAAGCTTTGTATATAGATTCAACGATCATAGATGTGGTTTTAATGCAATAAATCCATAGTGGATGCATAACCATTAAATGAGAAACTATAAAGCTTGAAATATGGAATTGTGGCTTCTATTGTTAAATCATGATAATCTATTGAGATTAAACATCTTTAAGTTGTAAATGATATTCTAGAATCGTGAAGTGATACATTTATTATAATTGGGATTTAAAACATGAATGATTACTTGACCCTAAAATGATTCTAGGGATGGTTAAAACATTGGATAGGAAAGTTAAATCTTGAATGGTGTAATTATGGATTCCAAGGAAATTAGATGACCTATATGAGTAGATGATCCTGTTAGACCTCTTGTTTCTAGAATTTTACACAATATTTTTATATTTTAGGTGAATTATGCTACTAGACTTTTTGTTTTAGAGCAAAAGATGATACTTGACAATTATTTTGTGTATGATTTTGTCAATCTTCACAGATTATTTATGCCAATAACTATATAAAAATTCACAAAAAGAGTCATTCTATATTATGAAAAACAAACATAATGATAGTAATAAGATAGAAAAATACTCAGCCAGTATTTATAGGAGAGGAATTTAATATTTCTTGAGGGACATAAGCAATTGTCGCCACTTCTAATAGATAAAACTACTCAATCAATATTTGTTTTTATAGATTTGTCGAAGAGTTTAGAATGTATATAAGAACAAATGCCAGAATTCATTTTTATTGATTTGTTGTGAATTATGTTTTGTTTAACATACAAATTGGGAAACAAGTTATAAGTACTTGTAGATAGAGATAAATTACACTTTTATTAATTTCTTGTTCATGGTATTTCTTTCAAATATATTTACATGTGAAAAAGTTAAACCACATATACGAGAAGGAAAAAGGTTACTTTTAAAAAAAAAAAGAAATTTACTAACATATGATTGTTCAAGCTTATTAAGTTAGAAAGAAACAAAATTTTAGACAACTAACCTGACATCTGGTTCCCAGATGAGTGCATCTACATAAATTCTTGTCAGAGCTCAGTTTAAATATCTTCATCATCCAGAAAACACAACTATAAATAATGAAGAGTTGAAAAAATGATAAATGATAAATGTAGCCTACGATTTTAAGTATTTGGAAATTGCTTATTGCACTTATTAAACTAATATGAAAATTAAGATTTTTGACAAAATGAATAGGATACAAAGTCACAATACTATATATTATATAAATATATTAATAGACATTTGACTTAGAAATAGTGAACTTTAGACCTTTAGGTTTTGGTCTCAATAATTTAGGGGGTTTATAGTTTTGGTCCTCAAATTAGGTTTGGATCCGTTCGTGTTTTAATCGGTCTGCTCACCTTTTTAAAACTATTTAAGAAAGACCATCTCCTTCCTTTTTTTCTTCACAATTGAGATTGAAAACGCTCTCACCACCACCACCTTATACGTCGACGCTCACCACCACCACCACCATATACACCGCGGTTCACCACCACTTATACATCCCGCCTTCTTTATTAAGCACTGCTATACCTATTGTGTCTTCTCCATTCATCTTCAAAGTGTGGCTTAAATCCGATAAAATCCTTAACTTCTGGCGGCTATCTCACATCCAGTAAGTTTTGTTATCTTTATTTATATGAAATTTTGATGTTCGTTTAGGGAAGTGTTTTAGAGCCATCCTCAATAAAGTTCCTGACATGCTTTTAATTCTTTTATTAGGGTTCATGGTCATGTGATTTTGATTTATGTTAAGACTAAAATTAACAATGCTCTAAAAAAATCAAAGATTTAAGTTTAAAAAAATACAGAAAATGGTATCTTTTTTTTTGTTTAACGTGTATGTTGTGACAAGCTCTTCAGGGAATTGGTCGTTTGTTGACAAGTTGGTCTTGGAGATTAACCTGAGAACACAACATAGAAGAATTCTTAAAGGACGACCGGGGGTTCTCTCGGGACGTCACTCAGTTTCATGTATTACACGTAGTGGCGTTCGAGCATAAATGTGATGTTTTGGATGAGGGATTACGGATATAGGCCTGTAGATATGAAATAATGTAGTAAGACTTATATTGTACTGTTTATGTTTGATCTGTATCGAACATGACATCCCGAGTCTTTTTAATGAAATACATTTCTATGGAAATGTTTTGATAAATCTTTATCATATTTTTATTTTGGGAACAAATTCCGCAACACTTTTCTGTAAAATGTTACTCTGATTTTCAAACAAGCATAAACAAAATCGGTCTTTTTTTGCCATGAAAATGAGGATGTCACAGTTTGTGTGTGGTTGGGTTGAGGCGATCATGCTTTGTGCTAAAGGACAACAAACTCAGGGCGTCCCAAATAGACTGAAGGCCAGTGGCGCGTACCAGTCAGGCCGAAGGCCCGATGAACATTCCAGATAGACTGAAGGCCCGGTGTGGCGTACAGGCCATGTTGTAGGTTCTGTGAGCGTACCAGGTAGACAGTAGGCCAGTGGGGAGTCCCAGTCAGACTGAAGGCTCTGTATGCATGATGTTTGTTGTTATTGTTATAATTATGTAATGTGTTGGTATTTTGGGGGAACTCACTAAGCTTTGGGGGCTTACAGTTTTGGGTTATGTTTCAGGTACCTTAGATAATCGCGGGAAGGCGAAGGCATGGTCGTACACCTCCTCGTGTTTTGATTTACAATTTTGGGAAAACTCTAATATTAAACATGTTTTGAGAACTAAATTGTAAACAATGATGATTTGTGGGATGGTTTTAAAAGTTTAAAATTTTCATGAGTTTTATGGATGTTACACTCTTTCTCTCTATCTCACTCACGAGGAAGAACAAACACCATCTTTATTCACTCAAAATCCTTTTTTTCACACCACAATCACTTCACTTTCTCTCAAAAGTTAAGAACCCTTCTATTAAAGAATTTGTTGTATTTTTCCATTAGTTTACGGAAACAGGTGGCAGAGATTCCGATAAAGGAAGAGAATGAGCTATCGGGAACAGTTGCAACGATGTTAAGAATGTTGTAAACTTTATTAGATGAACGACATATGCGGATGGCGGAGAAATTCGGAACATCGATTGTGGAGTCGGATCTATGGGTGTAATTGGGGCTACTGCTTAATAAATGGTGCCCATAAAGTAGTCTCATATGTATCCAATGACATAGAGATTGAATTGGGCGGCGAAGGTGTCGCCTTTAATGAAATCCTGAGAAAATCGGAAGATGAACTTTTGGTAGGGTTTTCGTCATCGACGTAATCTAGATCGCTATAGAGTTTAGCATCCAAACTCACCCATGTAAGAGCGTAGGTGTGCATACGTCGCATCACAGCCGATGGAAGAATCTTCAACCCTTTTGACGAGATCAAGTTTATCTCAATAATCATCGTCTCTGGTTCATCCATTTGAGTCTCCATCTGATCTCTCTCTGTATGTATCTATGATAATAACTGTTATTATCTCTCGTTGATGAGACTTTTTGATGTTGTTACAGTCTCGATCAACAGTTGCTTTGGAGCTGGATTCCGATTTCATGGTGAAATTTGAAGAAAAAAATTGGTGATAATAATTTATCTGGTTGCTGGTTGGTTTTGAAGGGAGATGATGAGTATTTACTTACATGAAATATGAGAAATTCTTTGTATTATTTTTTTTAATTACCAGGTCATATGTATACAGGTTCTTTAGGTTACCTGGTTAAAAGCGATGTAATTCAAATAGAGTTTGTAAGTAAAATGAATAATTGCACAAAAAAAAACAGTAAGTGAACGTGTAAATTCCCCAAATTATAGTAACAATAATCCATTTGGGATTACATCCCTTCTAATAATTATATTTGTTTTTTAAAATTAAAAAAAAAAAATCATATAAGATAGTTAATTATACGTGTCATTTTAAGAAAATGTTACAAGAAAATTGAAAAACACAATACACATGGCAATAGTCTTTAAATGACATGTGGCAGCCTATGAGTTTGATTTTTAATGGAGTAGAGAATAGATGATTGAAAGCCATCAATTTCATCCTCATATTTCTTCTTCTCGCATTCTCTTCTCCAAGCCTCCATACTTGCAATTCTTGGTACCCTTTTGAAACAAAGCTACGAGTTACTTGTTTCCCCCTCTGTATTTCTTGATTCCTACTTGTATAACTCCTCAGTAGTGCCTTTTCGTTGTATAGTTCATACCCACATGGCGGAATTGAAAAGCCCAATTTCAGGTTCTTCCACTCTCTTTCTTTCCCTTACACCCTTGAACTTGATTATTAAATAATAATGCTTATGATGTTGTTTCGCGGGACTTTGTAAAACGATGGGGGATGTTTTCTTTGATCTTCTGGTTCTTGAATCATCTTGAATATTCTCGATCTTTTCTTGCTTAACCATGGGCTAAATATAGAGCTGTTTAGGGTTTCCATAGTCGACATAAATTGGGAAGTTTTCCACAAATGAGCAGATTGGGAATCATTTGGGTAATTGTATTTGTCTACTTGATTCAGGCGAGGCGATGAGATCACTTGTTGTATGCTTCGGCGAAATGTTGATCGATTTTGTACCTTCTGTTTCTGGAGTCTCACTTGCAGAAGCACCTGCGTTTGAGAAAGCTCCCGGTGGTGCTCCGGCTAATGTTGCCGTCGGTATATCAAGACTGGGAGGTTCATCGGCGTTTATTGGCAAGGTAAAAGCTGCCGGAAAATATCCAATCAAATTCTAACTTTTATTACTACGAACCATGAGTATCAGCCGGATTTGTATCTGGGATCCGTTTTCAGGTTGGCGATGATGAATTCGGGTACATGTTGGCTGACATTTTGAAGAAAAACAACGTAAACAACTCCGGCATGCGATTTGATCACAAGGCCAGAACAGCTTTAGCTTTTGTCAGTCTCAAATCCGATGGTGAGCGGGAGTTTTTATTTTTTCGTAATCCTAGTGCAGATATGTTACTTCATGAATCCGAACTTGATGTGGATCTTATTAAACAGGTTCTCTTCTTTATTACTCTATCATTTTCTTTTTGATAAATGCTATAATACTTAAAATTTTGAAAGGATGTTGCTATTTTTGGGTAGCAAGCATATGACTTTTGGTTTATTAATTTGTAATTGATTTAGGCAAGAATATTTCATTTTGGATCGATTAGTTTGATAGAGGAGCCATGTAAATCAACACATTTAGCTGCAATGGCCATAGCCAAGAAATCCGGAAGCATCCTTTCTTATGATGTGAATTTGAGATTGCCATTATGGCCATCACCGGATGCGGCTCGGGAGGGCATAATGAGCATATGGGACCAAGCTGATGTCATTAAGGTATAAATACTTATGTTCATATATACATAATATACAAATCATCATAACATCATAGATGTGATCCATGTATTCGATGATGACTTGGCAGGTAAGTGAGGATGAAATTACGTTCTTGACCAGGGGTGATGATCCTTATGACGATAATGTGGTGTTGAAGAAGCTTTTTCATCCGAATCTAAAACTTTTTCTTGTTAGTGAAGGAGCACAAGGTTGTAGATATTACACTAAGGTATTGTTTCTTTTTTACTTAATGGGCTTAATAGGATTTATTACTATTCTAAAATGTGTTGTTATGATTCTTAGCAATTTAAGGGTAGAGTACCTGGAGTGAAGGTGAAGTCTATTGATACAACGGGTGCCGGAGATGCTTTTGTTGGTGGGATTCTGAGCATACTGGCTTCAAATAAAGATCTTTACAATGTAACATCTGATATCCATTTGACATTCATTGGACTGAGACTACTATATCAATAGGGTAAAATTGAAATTTTTGGTCCCATCCAAAAGGGTGGTATAGAGATCCGCTCTGGATATTTTGTCTGTGCAAAAAGACATATATGTCATTCTCATTCTCATTTTGTCCATGCATACTGATTATGCATTTATGCTTGTATTTTGTAACCCATTGTTGTGTTTGTAGGATGAGGCACAGCTAAGAGAAGCTCTTCTATTTGCAAATGCATGTGGAGCACTGGTTGTGACTAAGAAAGGTGCGATACCAGCTATGCCAGCAAAAGAGGAAGTCTACCGATTTCTGAAACAAGAAGGCTGAATATAGAGCTATAATGTACATGTATTATGGCTATGGATGTTTAGGTAAATCCCACGGTTGTGATGTAATTGTCTTACTTTAGGATTTATTGTTTAGGGTTTAACAAATAGCTGAAATGTAACAATAATGCTTGTAATAGTCCTCCTTATAGTCTACACCATGGATTATTCGTTAAAATACTTGGAATAAATATTGCATTATAATAATTGTTGATATCTTCTATGGCACTATACAACACACCACCGACCACCCCTTAGATTAGAGGTGAACAATTCAAACCGTTTTTCCCGACTGAGAGAAAAAAAAAACCCGATTTTTTTTTTTTTTTTTTTTTTTCGGTTTTTTCAGTGACCGTTTACGATTGTACCAACATCCAAGTTTATGCATACACCACCAACACCCATTGGAACTTTTGATTTTCTCAAAACACAACCAATGCAACCGGCCACCCTATGAATTCGATCATCCATTCTAATGTGTGAATATGTTTATCTTTCAATTTGACAGCAAAAACAATCCAAATCCTTCAAGATCAATCTCGAAGGTATTCCTACTATTGCAGCCATTATTGGAGTCACAGTAACTCACTTTTTTTTTTTTTTTTTTTTTAATCTCCCATCACTGATTCATCACCACCAACAAAAAGAACGATTTAGCATAGCCTTGTCAATGTTTCATCACACCAATGCAACATATAGCTCCTAAACCATTACTAAATTGCCGTAAAATACGAACACATCAAAGTGTGGAGGGTACCCCCTTCGACTTTCGTAAATCATGTCTTCATGCTCTTACCTCTTACGATAGTAATTATTTGGAATAAAAGTTTAGTAAAAAACAAGTTTTTTAACCAAAACCGATTATTTCAAAAATAGTTCTTCAATAATCAAAACCGGTCAAGCATTTAAACTCCAAGAAACCAATCAATATTGGTTATGTTTTAAATTTTTAATTGAAACCCATAACAAAACAAAACCAATTTAATAAAATTAAAAAAAAAAAAAGTAAATTACTGAAATCATCCTTGTGGTTTGGTCAAAATTGCATGTTTGGTCCCTAATTTTTTTTTTGCACTCGGATTTTCCTTGTGGTTTGATTTTGTTGCATTTTTCGTCCCTTACATACATAAAGTTAGGGACCAAACATGCAACTTTTACCAAACCATAGGGACGAAAAACACAACAAAAGCAAACCATAGGGACGACCGAATGCAAAAAAAAAGTTAGGGACCAAACGTACAATTTTGACCAAACCACAGGACGATTTCAGTAATTTACTAAAAAAAATCATTTTTCTAGTTGGCAAATGTACACCTCTATCTAAGATAGAGAGGAAAAGCAATGATCATCCATTTAGGGCTTGAGCCTTGAGGCCGTTAGGCCCCCCAATTGAAGGTGTATAGTGTATACAGGTCTGGCCCAATGACAATAATCCGACTGTCGAAAACTTTGGTCTTGAAAAGTTCGGTCCGTGTTGGTAATAACATGAATTATTGGACCGCTTAATGTCAAAAAAGTATTTAATTTTGATAGAAATATTCCATTTTACTTTTTTTCATAAATTTATAAGTTTTTTTTTTTTTTTTTTTTTTTTTTTTAATTTTTCATGTTTTTGGTTTATTAAAACCCTTAAATTTGGCCAAAATATTTGATTTTATATTTTTCTTAGTTCATTAAAGCCCCTACATTTACATTTACAGAAGTTTTCGTTTTATTAGATAAATATGAGAAAAATGATTGTAAAACTATGATTTTAACGAATCAGAAATACATAAAAGAATGTTTAATTCGATTTTTTTAATAAAATTGTTGATACAAGTTTAATGACTCTAAACAAAATCCCGCAATTGATCGTGCCACCGGTAGCTATGGCATGTGCAGTTGTTTGAAATTGCAAATCTCCTCACGCTTGCTATATGCTACCACCCAGATTTACCTTCAGTCCTTCAACTTCCCCTGATTCCAGTAAACCACCACTTATCTTCTTTGGAATCCAGATTCATTCATAACATCGATCCATCAGACAGATCCACAACCATCAACAATGGCAACTGATCGTTCGTTGGTCACGGAGATCGGTCCGGATGGTCTCGTTCGCGAATCGCCTGTCATCGCCCACACCGAGCGGGTGCGTGTTGATTTCCTATGGCCTATATGTTCATGGTTTTGACTGATTTATAATTCTAAGTGGTAATGTTAATCCATGTCATTCTAATTTTAGATGATTGAAGAGGAGCAGCTTCAGTTGAGAAAGTACGTTTCATTCCACCTATGAATTTGTTATTCGATCTGCTGATTTTTCATTTGCATGTTCGCATACTATATTTCTAGTATTGCTAAACCCGTAATTCAGACTAAATATTATAAATAGTAGCACCGTACTGTTTGATTAGGTTTTTGAAGCTTATTTTGGTCTTCTTGGATGTTAATAGAATGAATTTCAATTATTTCGCCAATAAAATCTGTTTCGCTGCTTAGGTGCTTAACTTCAGCTATAAAAAGAACAATTTAAGAATGCTCAGAATTGACATCAATTCCTTGATCTCTACGATTAAAGGGAACCACATTTAAACTTGCTAATGATTGCTGATTTGATGTGTGCGTGGATTTTTCTCTCCATATTTGATGATCTTTTCTAGAATGATGCAAAAAGTATCACTGTAATACTTGGGATACCTGTCTTCCTTGCCTTCATCGTATAATGTTGACCATCTTCCTATCTATAATTCGAGTAAATTGAGAAGCTTTTTGTTTAGCTGATGTAATACATTGGCCACTAAAAGTGCTACTATGTAGGTTGATATTACTCAGAATTCACAAATGACCATGAAATGTCAACATATAAACTCTTCAATAACTGTAGTTCAGAAATGGTATAATGTTACAAGCCACCTACCCAAAGTTTTAGTTATACATAGTATTCTAATGTAAGAAACAACTTTTGAGAATCTAGTATGTCACTCCATAGTTTGCTTCTCACTATCATTTACATATTTTCATCGATGGAAGAACTGTACATGTTCTGACTTCATTGTGTGAAAGAGAGGAGAAAAAGCTGCAACCAAAAGAACTTCATTGTAGGACATCATGAATGTCTAATATATCTTGTGCACCCACATTAGTCATTCTAGATTTTTAGTATCATGTCATGTTTACAAATAAATTTAAGATATCTATCCTGAAATTGTAGATTGTATTATAAAGTATAAATAACTTTGTTTCTTGATGATCAGTAGGATCAGTCATTATTACCATGTGTTTCTTGATGTTACATCATGTTAATTCTACAACATATTTGTTTATTGTTCATTCTTCCTGATTTGCCCTTGGAACTTTCAGATACATTGAAGAGAATTATTCCAAAATCCGTGATGTTGAGCGAGAGCTTACGGGTCTCACAATGGAGATGAAACTCACAGCAGGACCAAAGAAAGCTGGTTGGTGCATTATATGCTTTTTGTTTTTGACATTAGCAATGGTGCTTCACTTTTGTCATTTTGTGTGCCTAAGTATTACTTTTTTCTCATTTACATCTTGACACCTTGTAGCACTTGAACATATGAGGAAGAAAATCGAAATGTCAACAGAGAAGATTCGTCTTGCTAAGTTGAAGGAAGAAGAAGCAAAGAAGGTTTGAGTCTTTCTGTTGATATATGTTCATCTTTTGTCCTTCTCATTTACAAAGCTGATCATAGCCAATATTTATATTTATATGTTGCAGGCTTTGGAAGCTGCATCAAAGGCAGTGAAGGATGAAGAAGCACTCAAGCAGAAACTATGTGAAGATTTGAATAATTTGGTACTCTACATAACACTATTTTTCTGTTTTCAGTGTATTGTATAATGTATACTCACTTATGTTTTATAGGTCCAAGAAAGCAGTAGCTCTCAGTTTGCTAGACTAGAGGAGCTAAAAAGGCGGCTAGAGGCTTTGAATCCAAGAAGGTCATCTGCATTTTTGGGAGCTGTAAGCTTTCTCTCTGCTTCCTTTTTTAATGCAATAATATGTTTGTTTAATTTTCTATACTATTCACAAAAGGGAATTTGTAAAATAAGGAAATGAATCAGTTGGTGAAAATATGATGTGGGGAAAGAATCTAACAGTGAGTTTCATCCACAATTCCAAGTAGTTTGTTAATCATCAATGGGTTTCAATTTGATTATAGTCATTTAAAAAGCTTAAACAACCTAACTTCTTCATTAGTGTATGGAATTCAAATAAGCTCTTAAAAAGCCTCCTTAAATCATAATCATAAACTTAAGTAGCTCTTAGTTTTGCATAGAATGATTAGCATTAAAGATCAAAGAATCATCAAAACTGAATTTAATTTGAAAAGCTTGAAGTTACTAGCTTAGAAGATAACTTTTTATGACCTAGATAGATAATAAATGGGCATCCCGGGTATACATAGGCCAAAAAGCCCGAATAAATGGATGAAATTCTGGCCCGTTAAAGGCCCAAGGATTTTGCTTGAGCTAAAAAGCCTAGGCTTTTTTGGGCTGTTGTTTTTATTTTTTTCCCTGTTTTTCATATGTGTGTCATTGTAGTGGATCAAAGTGTTGTTGTTTAACAATTAAATAAATACAATATGACACTTCACTTGTAATGTAAATTAAAACAAATCTAGTACTAGTATATTCTTATTAATTCAGTTTCATATCTAATACTAATACTATCATCTTCTACATCCTATCTCACTTTAGTACCTATATCTACTTAATAAAGTATACACATAACAACATGCATCTTATATACGTGTAAAGTATATGCACATAACATCTATTAAATTTTCATTATATAGAAACCTACTTTCGAAAATGCATAAAATCTACACTATTATAAAGCTTAACAACATTTGGATTCTACATGCATTATCCGATGAAGCTGCTTATAGAGAATTGAACCAAATTTACACCTAAACTCATCCAGCTGACATTGTGTTTGACTTGTACATTCTTCTGACATTTGCATTCCATTATTTCCAGATCTGATACTTTTTTTTAAATAAGACATCCCTTGTCATATTTAATCCTACAAAAGTTGACTATAATTTTCAAATGCCTAATCATCAATCCATCATTGTTTAATTAGACATGATACTTTGTAAACACTATACCATAATAGAATTTGTACTTTATATTTCCCAATTACTTATTCAGTTCAATATATATATAAATATTTACTTTGTTCCATTAAGGAGATAATAATGATATTGTTATGAGTTGAATTCGTAATAATGATGGTTGGTTTGTTGTGTTGTGTTTGTGTTGTAGGGTGCGAGTCCAGTGGAACCTGCATTGAATTTGAGGAGGACAGGTGTGGAGGTATCGGTTCCTTCTAATAGCGTGGAAGCTGCAGCTACTACTATTACAGAATCATCTAATAATAACAATAATAATAATGAGAAGACAAGTGGAGATGTACAAGAAGGGATGACGAGGGGTAAAAAGAAAAATGCAATTCAAGGGCATGGGCAAGGGAGACCTAATAATAAAGGTCAAGGAGGAGGAATTGGAGCAATACCCAAGAGAGGAACCAGTTGGACTGGTGCTGGCTTTGACTAAATTTTCTTCCAGGTATATACACCCCGCCCCATTTTTCAACCATCAAAATTATGTTTACATTTGTAAAAGGTTCTCTCTCTTTTTTTTTTTTTAATATTATTTAATATGGGTTGCTTTATGTCATTGATTCTAGCGTCCAATGTTAAGTATGATTTGTTTAGGAAGTAAGTAGACTACCCTGTGGCTGTGGCTGTGGCTGTGGCATTCAGTGTGGTGTGGTAGCAGATTCCTTTCCTGTACTGTAGTTACAAAAATCAAAGCCATAGGGGACGGTGCCTTTAAATTTACAGAATCCATCATATCCTTCATTATGATTTGATATTTCAGGTTCATTAATTGTTATTATTATTATTTATTTTTCAAACATGGTCTTCACTCTTCACTTTCCTCTGTGGTGTATCAGGTGGACCTAAGAATAGTAAATGCATACAGACTCTTACTCGACTCTACTCTCTTTTAACTTTGGAATTCTTTACATAAATATTATTGACTTTGGACTTATGTAACCTTTGAAAAAAGATCACTAGAAAAATCGGGGTGGGGTCTTTCGGACCTTCCAACAAAAAAAAAAAAAAAAAAAAAAAACAAATGTGATAAGTCATCTCATAACAATGACAGTAACATATCAGGAAAAAAAATAATTATATAGTAAATACATAAGGTACATGACATGACAACATCTTGTTACCAGTCATTTTTTTTTTCCACATAAACATTGTAAGGAATTAAAGTAGACATCTCATACAAGTGAATGATTGTATATAACAACACTAATCCATTTGTAATGTAGAACCAGTGGGGTAATGTTGGAGAGAAATGAAATGAAATTAGGGAGTGGGAAGATGTTGTATGAATATGTAAAATTTAAACTTTTAAACTGAAATGAATAAATGAAGTTCTCAGCTGTTTGCATTAATTTAAATCAGGTGATAAATTAAATAAAGACAGTTGTAAGAAATTAGTCTCACTCAGTCGCTTCATAGGTTTTAAATGATATTTTACATATTAGTCCTGTAGTGTAGTTGTAGTAGTACTAGATCTGCTGGGATCTGAGGACCAAAATTGATGTGGGCTGAGCGTAAAACAGGCAAGGCAGAATTGAGCTGCATAGTCAGTTTTTAATTTTATTGTGGGCTTATTATATATTATAATAAATAATAAATCACGACTCACGGTAGGTATTTGGTAAACGTAAATCCATGACACAACTATAACTACAAGAACAAGACTGTCGTCCTTCCTCCTGCTTTTTTGTCATACACATCCACATCCACCGCAGCTCTAATTCATACATGCTACATTACCATAAATTTCTCTACCTTTTTACCTTATACTGTGTCTTCCTTTTCTTAAATTTGCATATATATATATATATATATATTTTTTTTTTTTTTTTGTTGGAGGAAAACACACCATCAAAAATCAAAACACAAAAACTCACCCGTCAATAAATACAACATGTTTGGGTACCAGTTTTCAACCCATTTAAATAAATAAATAAAGTTAGGGTTGAAAATTCCAACTTGAAATTAAGTTTTTTTTTTTTTAAAAGATAAATTGGAGTGACCCAAATCCAAAATCATATTAAAATAAAAGCTTTGGAATGAATTATTTTGTAATGTGGAAATAATTTACCATCTAATCCCTCCTAATGATCTTGCCCCTACACCTGTTAGTGCCCTATTCTTTTCATTTCTTTCACTTTTTTCCTTTCTGCCCTTGTAGCTCCTCTTTCTTGTTATTTACTAGGTCTAAATCCTAACTCGTCGACCTAACATGAAAATAAAAGGGCTGGATTAGGGTAATCTCTCTCAACGCATTTAATATTTTAAACTCAACATTTGTCAAGTCTTTAGTCAAAATATAACCACACTACACAAACCATAATTTTGTAAGTAAGTGAATAGTTTTTTAAGTTTAAAAAATAAATAAATAAGAAGAAGAAATGTGTAGAAGATAAAAAGATGATGGGTATTTGGCAGGTGAATGGATCTGGTTTGGTAGAGGTGGTCCATGGAGTATAATTGCATGATTAACGCCGGTTGGTTCACTGCTGCCCAGAAACTGGTAGTCCTACTCGTACATATTCATATTCAGTCAGTCAGACCTTTTTCATTGCCTTCTTCTATTCTTTTACATCACTTTTTTCACATTACTTATATTCATTATTATTATTTTTTATTTTTTTCCTTTAATCAACCTAAGTTTGCTTCAATTCTTTTATAGTAATAATATTCGTTAAAAACTTTTATTAACAAATATTACAAAAAACCCAATTGTATTGTTGAGCAATATCATTCCTTACATTGTTAAAAATCAGACAATCCTCTTCGGACAAGTCCTTTCTCGGGTTTAAGAAAAGCTTTAGTGGATGATTCTTTTTTTTTCCTTTCCCAATTCCAAAAAGACCCTCAAGCTTAACGTCCAACCCTTTGATGTCACTTCTTATCTCCTCTACTTCACTCAATGAACTTTGTGTTCCTTTCAACTTTCTTTTTGCTATGTCTCGTCCCATAAGACGAGTTGGATCTTCATATGAATCGTCGTTGTTGAGGTCAATTCTCCGATACGCGAATCAGAAGATTAATTGTGGGTTGACTCGGAAGTTTTGCTTCGTTTGGACATGCCCACGTAATCATCAACACTTTTTAGATTAAGCCGTTTTGGTTTGTCCTTCACAACTCTCCAAAATGCCTCATTAGCAAAAGATTTTCCGACTTTCGTCTTATAAATCTTACGAACTTTTGATAGAACATCCACCTTATTTGCACCGCTTTGGGGGTTGCAGGTCGCGTTCATGTAGATGTCATTGAACTCCAATAAGGCTTTGTTGGTGGTCCTCCATTTCAAGTAAAGTTGATTAGCATTGTGGTGCTCCTTTTTCATTAGGACGCAAAAACTAATCCAAACTCTATTTTTAATGGTTATCGAATCTTGGTTGTCACTCATTGCCAGATTCTCCGACACATCAAGCCATGCTTGGGCTATTGCCCTCTCTTCATTATCCATCAATCCTTTGGATGGAGCCTTCCCTTTTCCTTTATTTTTTTCCTTTTGATTCGACTTTGGGCTCTTGAAACGACTATTGAACGAGGCATTCATCCGAAGAATCGGTTAACTCACCGACTAGGCGGCGTGGTTTGGATTGAAAATTAGTTTGGGGTTGAGTTGTGAAAAGAATTGGATTTCTTAAACCGTCTCAAACGGATCAAGATCGAAATTTGGACAAGACATTAGTTGGGATTGAAAATTAGTTTGGGGTTGACTTTAGTAAAATGGCATGGGTTGAGAAGAATACGGATTGAATGAAAATATTTGTGGAGCCATAGAAGGATAGTAGTAACTAGCGGGTGAATGAATTAGCTAATCAAATGAATGTCGATAACATGGTGGTGATGGAAGGTTTGGTGATTGAGGGTTTGGAGGTGGAAGGTTTAATGATGGAAGGTTTGAAGTTTTTTTTTCTTATGGTTTTGTTTTGGGTAGATGCAGACAGTTTTGTTTGGTTAATTGAGAGTATTTGTGAGAGAGGTAATGATATTTTGTGTGTGTGAAATGTTGAGAGTGTAGTTTAATCTATAGTTGTTGAAATAATTTGAAATTTTGAATAATAGGTGGTAAAAACGTTTTTTTTATTTATGAAGATAGTTAAAAATTTATTGAATTTTGGGTTTGCAGTTAAGAATCCGGTCAAAGACATATCAACCAATCACATGCATGCTTGCCTTCTTTCTCCTCTTGTTAAGGTGTTAGCGAATCCAGCTTAGCGAGCCCCATAGTGAGTGCTAGGGGGCGGTGTACCAACTCCTTGGCGAGCCTTGGCGACTCGACTCTGTGTAGCCTAATGTTTTTTTTCTAACAAATACAAATAATACACACCCGAGGAAATCTCATGCAATTACTTTACAAGCTATCCTAACCATATTCTCTTTGAGTAATTCTTGCAAAATGAATTTATATTCGTTATTTGTAACTCCATATGGAAAATTACCTAAAAGGGGCAATATATTTTTCATTTTTGTACACTTTTAGTCTTTATTATTTTTTTCTTGTACAATAAGTCATTTAACTTGTTTTGTATACATTCGGTCCTTATGACCGACTAGTACATGTTATGACTAGTTATTCAAATTTAAGTTTTCAGTTTGTATACATTTAGTCCTTAATGTTTATTGTAATTTTTTTTGTATACATCCAGTCATTATGATCGATTTTCATTAGGTTTTGCTCACTTGGCATCTACATGGAACAATTATAATGAGGTGTGCTCATACGTGGCTCATCCCTCACTTATATCATTAACCGAATTCATGAATAAGTCAAAAATGCCAGTGCTCTAGTTTTCTCCATGAAGAAGATGTCTTCAACTTCGGTTTCATCTATCTTCATAGCAAACAACGAGATTCTTTATGATTGCTTTCTTCCAACTTGATTATGACCATTTTTCAACAAATTAGTTTATTGTTCTTTTCAAATTGACCCCGAATTTTGAATGTGAGCTTGCAGTTGTTAAAAGGGAGGTTTCCTGTCTCAACCACATTGAATCTCATAATACTAAAACCCTAGAACGATTAGGGTTATTTCACAAAGACTAAGGAGACACATCGAACTTCTATTAATGTATTAATCATTAATAAATTAACAAACTCGATCCCCAATAAACTATCTTGCCAATAATTACTTAAATATGCCACTGTGTGTAACCCAAAAAGACTGCTATTAATACTAATACTACTAACTGTTGTGAATGATGAAACTATTTCTAATAATTGAAATCATTATGGCTAATGTGTTTGTATTGATATTAAATATAGTTGATATTGAATGAAATTTGTATTGAAACTAAATATGCCACATTTCTTCACCTATGTAATCTAGTTAGTATGCTATTGAATGAAATTTGTATTGATATTAAATATAGTTGATATTGTACTATAATAGTTACTAATATCAAAAATGAAATGCTATTACCAAAACCACAACAATTAACACATTATTCCACTTCCCAAACAAGTCACGCATGAGCACATCTCATTAATGATTGTCTCACATAGGATGTCGTGTGAACAAAACCTGAAGAAACTCATCATAAGGACTGAATGTGTACAAAATCAACAAGGACTTATTTTGCATATATATATATATATATATATATATATATATATATATATATATATATATATATATATATATATATATACGAACTGAGAACTTAACATAGCGTCGTCAGTCATAAGGATTGAATGTGTACAAAACCAATAAGTTCAACGGATTATTTTACACAAAAAAGAAAAACAATGAGTAAACATGTACAAAATAAGAACTATATTACCATTTTAGGTCGTTTTCCCTAAATAAAACTTACAAAAATGGATATCCGATTCTAATATGAAACATGTAGACTTCAAGAAGAGTTACGTCATACTGAAAAAAATTAGAATTAATCAAGAATTTATTGATGGTGTAAAAGTATTGTATTCATTATTTAGTACTTATATTGCTATTTGTTAATTAATATAACTTCTACATTTTTTGGAACGGCAGAAAAATATCATTAAAACAAGAGAGATTTGAAAGGCACAAGCGAGAAACTCTAGCCAAATTACAAGAAACATTCTAAAATAGGGGAGGAGTTTCAAGCATGCCAACCAATAGAATTACAATTGGACCTATTTTTAATCCAATTAAAAGTAATCAAGCTAATATCATCATCCGTGAACATGATCTTCTGAGATTCATTGAGTGGGGTCAATGACATGTTAATCTTGAATTATGCCCATCTCTATTCTATAACGAGGATATTGTAGATCATAGGATAGATGGTAAATCAACCATGTGAGTGACCATTAATCCAAATTATTCTCAAATTGGCATGGTGGTTAACCATACATGCTCCATCAACATAATATAAAGAAAATGTGTGTTTTCACGAGTAGCATACGACTCACATTTTTAATAAAACGAGAATTTTGTTTTAATACTTTAGTTAATACTTTTAACTTTCAAACAATCATCCTATCAAGCCCTTTCGGTAACACCAATCTCAAAACGCAAAGAGTCGGTGAGGGTGGTAAGCCTAAGGACTTTTAAAAATCGACTTTATTAGGAATCGAAGAATCCTCATTAAACCTATCTTTAGGCATTAGATTTGGTGAGCCTAGCCTTGTCTTGACTAATTATGTTTGGGAAAATATTAGTGTAGCACAATAAAGTTTTGCAGTTTGTCCGATTTAGTCACTAATTTTTTTTTTTTGTGCAATAGGTCACTAAAGTGCTATTTTACCTGCTAAATAGGGGAATGATCCAATATTATTCTGGTTTTACCGGTTACACTTAGTGTATATGGTTTTTTATTTTTATTTTAAAATTAAAAGTAATCCTTGGTATACGTGGCTTTTTCCCTTATTAAAACCTAAATTAAAACAGGGCTTCACCTTCTTCTTCTCAGATGAAAAAATGACGATGACATCTTCTTCCGAAATTAAAACAAGGCTATTATTTTTTATTTTGCATCCCTTAAAATTAAACAAACTTTTCATTCTAAAAACAACTGTTCTCCCACCACTACAATCGCTTATTATTTGACGAAAAATATGGCGACTGGTCCTCTTCCTGTTCATGCATCCCTTATCTTTCGTTAAAACTAAAGACAACGAAGCACTACCTACGTATTTCTACACAAACAAGAAAACCCTAAATTCATACTGGAGGAGAGGAAGATTGATAGTATGTGCATTGATGCTCCCAAGCTTCCGACCACCACCACAGGAGATTCCTCTATAGTTATGGCGGAAGAATCCTTCCTTGATATTGTGATGTAAAGCTTTCGACCACCGTCACGATCAGATTCCTCTAACCACCACCACCATCTGATGATCCCTACCCGATGTTCTCCACTTCCCATTTATTTTCTGCAACATAAGCATTTTCAGTAGGGAAGAAGTACTAGGAAGAACTTGAATCGGGTAAACATAAATTACGTTTAGTAAAGTGTGAAAAACAAAACCAAAGTGAGTTTCCCTAATTCGATTACCCTTGGAAAACATCACCCTGAACACGACCCATAGATTTTGTTGCTGAAATCCAAAGATGCCATCGTTTTTCATTTCCGCTACTTCCTCCTCTCAAACAACGTTAACATTGGTGAAGGTGAAGTGTAAGAGATACATCATTTGGTTTCGTGTAGAGAACAATCAATTACCCGTAGATGGAGAGAGAAAACCAATGGCGTTAGCTAAGGCAACCTCCTGCTCTGAAGCGGCGGTGAATAACGTGGTAGTTGCACCGATACAAACAAGCAAAGGAGTAAACGTGGCTACTTTGGTGGCGATTGTAAGAACGGCAATGTTAAGTAGGTTATATCTGGTTACGAGATCTAGGTCACGGAGATCAATTGTTCATTTGTTCATCAAAAAGGTATTAATTGACTTGATTTTTTGTAACTATAGTTTCCAATGCTTACAAATCCATGGAAATTTCAGGCTATAATCGATTGCAGGTTTTTCACCATTTTCGTAGTAGCAAGAACCTTCTTCTAATTGTTGGTCAATTCAAATGTGAGAAGTGGATCCCGAAGATGAAGGTGGAGGATGGAGATGATGGTTGATTAAGATGATAGAGATATGGGTGTTCAACAATTCAAGGTGGGAGTGATGTTGGGTGTTATACGATCAAAACTCATACTGAAATATAGAAGAAAGAATAAAACTAGGAAAAAGGATGGATGACGTTAAATTGTTATATGACGTGGCTTTTTTTATCTAGGTGGATTATATGACATGGCTATCAAAAAATAAATACAAATTAATTATTAATGTCACATCAACTTTTTTACCGGGTAAGATAGTTAAATTTGAGAAAAATGGCTTAATTGACAGGTCATAAATGAGTTTAATGGTCTATTGCGCGCACAAAAAAAATTAGTGACCAAATCGGACAAACTGCAAAACTTTATTGCGCTTCAATAACATTTTTCCATTATGTTTCTGCTAAACAAGTGAGGATACATGTTTGTAATAATCTCTCATACATATAATAATCTTATTATAATATGTAGGTAAATTTAAATATTTTAAATTTGAATTTTACCTTAGAAATATTTAAATTTAATTCTCTAATTAAGTAATATTTAAAATTATAAATAAATATTCAGATTTAAATATTATTCCAATATTACTTAATACTTATCTTAAATTAAATATTCTAATTTAAATCCTATTTAAATAATATTTAAAATCAAGAGGTTATTATCCAAAATTCGAAAAATGTTCATGTTTCCTTTTTTTTGTTGCACAAGTTAGGGAGCTTGTCAACCAAGTAGGGTTTTCGAAAATAAAACATATTTATCTGGGGACGCACCGTGCCTAAGGTGTAACGACCCAAAAATTACAAAGAGATTTCATTTGGAAACAGATTAACCAATTAAAAACCTTTAACTTAAAAGCAATAAATGACATTAATTTGTTTGAAACCCTAATGTTATCAGAGTTGAATTACAGGACATCAAAAATCATTATCTTTGATGCATGTGTATAGTCACGCCGAGCTCTTGTCATGAACACCTGCAAAACATTTTATCCACAACTATAAGCATAGATCTTAGTGAGTTCCTCATTATACCACATATTCCATCATATATACAATGCATCCACATAAAGTCATCAACTGTAAAGCCGACCTACATTCTCTCCTAATCACAAGCATACATCATACATAACGGGCCCAACCGAAACATACATAACGGAACCAATCCAAAGAGTATAATGGGCCCAACCCTGACTCATATAACGGGCCTAACCCAACGTACATAACAAGTCAATGCCAGGGGCCAGATCCTAGTCTTTCATATAATTGTTAGGGTCCAGATCCATGTGTTTCATTGTAAACATTCAATTCAAGTGAGAAATTGTCAATTTAAAAGTTCAAAGGTTTTTTCCCTACTCACGACGTGAGAGATGTATGTCACGTCGTGAGGAGATTAATGTAATCGTGCATCACCTTTGGGCTCATGACGTGCAAACACAATGGCTCACAACGTGAGACCTGCCTGTGAGGAAACCCTGATTTTGGGTGTTTTATTTCCATATTTAAAGGAAGTGAGGGCTAGGGTTAGCCCACCCTCAGCCTCCATCACCTCCTTGCACTCCCCTTTGAAACCCTACCATTTGTATTTGATCTTGAGCTTATTTGTGGTGATTTTAGTCAAGGGTAAGGAAAGGAAGAGCATCTAGTCCATAATTTCTTCATTCAAGTCTCACCATCAAGCATTTTCACACCTTCTGGACCTTTTGTAAGTATCAAGTTCATTGCTTTATGAGTTCTTAAGCTTAGATCTAGGTTTTTATGCTAAATCTTTCATATATAAGATGATGTAGTAGTTGAAACCCATAAAGTTGCCAACTTTATGGATCTGTAGTGTCACTTGAGTGTTATAGTTGCTAGATCTGGAATATGATTGAGTTTTAAGACTCTTGCATGAGATTTGGTGTCATTTCCCTCTTTTGTGCCCTAGTTAGTGTTTTGGACATGCATGTACAAAAAACAACGATTTTTATGATGTTCTGGAGTAAATAAAACACTATGGAGGATTTGGTTGCTTAGCCAAAAAGAGATTAAGATTTTCATTAAGAACTTCTTATCAGAGCATTCTCACGACGTGAACACAAGGTCGTCACGACGTGAGGATGGCATTCCTCGACTGTTTTGACTTATTAGGTCACGACGTGATTAGTAGATTGTGGGACTTTTGAGTGTGGATCGATTTTGACTTTGACCAGGGTTTGACTAATTTTGACCTAAGGGTATTTTGGGTATTTTGAGTTGTATTTGAGATTGACCACTATTGATGAATACGTGATCGGTAGAGTTGATATTCAGAGTAGTGTCATGTTTAGCGATCTTTTCAGACTGATAGGTGAGTTTTCCGCACTGTACCTGTGGGTCGAATGCACCAATGTCGGCCCATTGAACCATGTATCCTTGTTAGAGGATGTTTCTATGTTGCATTGACATGTTAGATTGAGTCATGATATATAGGATGTTGCTATGTGGTTTCAATCTGTAGATTTGTCTGTTTACCTATTAACTAGTTATATGTTATCTGTTATGTATATGTCAACATGTTGTGGTTTTAGGTTGAGGCTTTAGTGTTATGTGCATGAGCCAACAGACCGGGGGTATCCCAATATGATGACTGAGTGGACTCGAGGGTATTCTAGTCTGATGACTGAATGGACCTGCTGCATATTAGCATTCCAGTCCGATGATTGATTGGGTCGGGGGTATTCTAGTCCGATAACTGATTGGACCCAACATGCAATGTTTGGTTATGTTATGTTGTGTGGTGGTACTTTGGGGGACCTTACTAAGCTTTGGATTACAATTTCAATTTATTGTTTCAGGTACTTTAGTTGACAGTGTCAAGACGAAGGTGTGATCGTACACATCCTTTGGTGACATGTCTTTGGAGATTTTGTGTTACACGGATCTTGGGAATATTTTTATTTGACACTTGATAGATATGGTTTTGATTTGAAAACAATGGTTTCTTATAAATTAAAATGAACATTTTTATCATCATTTTTGGGATGTTACATTCATACAATACATAAAGTTAGATGTAGTCATGGATTAGATAGACAGTCAAACAGGTGGTCTACCCGAAAGCAATGAATCAAACAAGAAGCATGTAATAAGGCTTTGGACCAAGAATATATGCACATAATAACCATCCAAAACTATCAATACCCTAACCATCCATAACTATACAAGTGTTGTGATCCAACCATAGTCTTTCATATAGGTGTTGTGATCCAACCACAGTCTTTCGTACATGTGTTGTGATCCAACCACAGTCTTTCACACATGAGTCACAAGACAGTCTACCATAACATGACACCAAGTGTCATATATTGCACATACATGTCAGGTAACTATCCAAGTCAACTAGGATACTCGTACTCTAAAAATACTTCTATCCTATCATGCAAAGGGTATACAATGTCATATGTAGCATAGTGAGAAAACTCACCTAACTCCCAGAACCGGAGAAGAAGAAAAAACACTCTCACTCTTTACACTGATCAATCCTGCGAACTGGCTAACACCAAATAAAGATAAATCCTTTAATCCTCTACCCAAAACATCCAAGTTTGACCCAAGGTCAAACTGGTCAGAAGTCTAAGGTTGGCGGTCAACAAAAGTCAACGATCAACCAACTCAGTGGTCACTATAACGTAGAAACCTCTTGGCCACGTTGTGTGCATGTTAGGACAAAACATTCGACATGTAGGATGCCACTACATCATGGGGGCCTCTATGGTCATGTCATGGTTTTTTCCAGAAATGACATTTTTTTCATTAAGAACTTAATTTCTTGGTTCCTTAAACTTTCCAAAAGGGTTCCTTACCCTCAAATGAACCATAAAAATCCTTGATGGACATGCATGTATAATGCATTTCTCTCCCAAAACTAGATCAAAATGGTAAGAAATGGAGTTAAAACTCCATACATGGCACTAGTGAACATGAAAGTCTAGATCTGGAACATATAATAGCCAATGGACCTCAAGGAGTTATAAAGTTGCCAACTTTATCAAAACCAACCATTCATAAAAACATATCACGAAGGAAAATAAGCTCAAAATCTAGATCTACAAAGGGTGAACATAAAGTTGACTACTTCAAGACTTACAAAAGTCGAGAAGATGCACCAAGAGATAGAGATGATTTTGATACCTGATCCTTTGCTCAACAAAGCACTCCTTCAACCTTCAAATAGCCAAAACACCAACAAAGAGCTCAAAAGACAAGATAAGTGGCTATGGTTTCGAAATGGAGAGATAGAGGTTGAAGGAGATGAATTAATCCAAGAGTTAAGGTCCTTAAATATGGGGAAAAACCTAAATTATCGGGGTTAGGCTGCAAGAACCACCATGTCACAGCCTCCCTCTTGTCATGTCGTAGTGTCCATCCAGACATGCTTTTCATTTAAGTGGCATGTCACGTCATGGTCATCAATACATCACGTCGTGGCATAAGGTTTTCCCTAAAATCATATCTTTGACCTCTTTAAGTCTTCAACTAATCCATTATGTAATACCGGTGTTACACAAGGAGGAACGTGCCTTGTCGACGAAAAACTTCTAATTTTCTGATTTTTGATTTCTAGGTTTAAAGGTTATATGTGACATCCCCCATTTTTCAGAATCAATTTAAAAAATTTCTTTACGCTTTTAAGTATTAAAATGCGGAAGTTCCTTGTTAAATAAACATTTTTGAAATAACAAAAGTTATTTTATTAAAACCTTCGGGATGTCATTCTTTTATATCCAAACATACGTTACAACGTAAATGAAAAGGTCCTAAAGTAACTAATACAAGTCTATCATTTATTCCACTTAGCATCCTAACTAGAAATTTTCTATTTTGGCTCCACTACCTGTGATGCAATAAATTGAGTGGGTTAGTTTGGGAAACCTGGTGAGATACGTAGGGTTTTCAAGCCCATAACATTTTGATAAAATATAATTCCTGGAAGACATATATCAGGTGTAAATATATAACCTGTCCTAAGACCATCTACCCAATCCCAACCGATCCTCACATATCCTAATTTGACAATCAAATGGAAGAATCGCCTTAGCAGATGAACTATCTAAGCAACTATTGCACTACACATGCTAGGGGAGTCCTTGGCTAGTGTAAGTCATATAAGGCAGCAAATTTTATGAGGTTTTGATGAATATGGCTTTCCATTTCATCTACGTTCGTGTCACACCCCCGAACCAGACGGCGGAAACGTCCGGGGGCTGTCGTGACTCAATTGAATACCATAACATTGAATATATATGAAACATAACAACATTCGTCACCATGCATTAATATAGTACAACCAGTAGAGTTTACATGAAGTACATTGTTTAAACATTACATTCCCAAAAATAAATTGTTCGATTCGTACATAGATAAACTGCAAGCCATCACTGAATACGATTTCCTTTGATTCACTGGTTCCCTGAGAATACAAGTATTTTGAAAAACGTCAACATATGAAATGTTGGTGAGTTCATAAGCGGTATTTGAAAAACAATGTTTCGTGTCGTTTGAAAACCACCAGAAAATCCGATATTTTCTGAAAAGAAAAGCTTTTGAAAACGTTTGTGAAGATCCATAGGTATGCTTGTTTGTTTCTATGCTTGTAAATAAATTGTTCATTAAAGTTGTATGTATTTCAAACCCGTATGTATTGAAAACCCTAGGAAAACCCGATGTTTTCCTAATTCCTTGAATTCCATGAAGTTACATTGAAACCATTGCATAGCGTGTAGTGTCAGTCCCAGGCGACGTTGGATTATTTTTGAGCATGATTATTTGCTACAAACACGCGTTACACAAACGACCAGTTTATAGCTATACTAACGATCCCGTAGGCGTCGTCCGTACTAATCACGTTATCCAATCGCCCTGACTAGGTGTAGTCCCACATCCGAAGAGAAAGAGGACACGAAGACCTCAATGACTCCATTGACCGGTTGGGGATAAAAATGTACGAGGGGTCCCAGACCCGCCTCGCATAAAAAGGTAGACTCTACTAGCAATACCAAAGGACCCTTGGGGACCAGTAGTATACAAGCCATTGAAAGTCCGTTTACGTTGTGTTAGATCGGTAAAACCCAACACTTCGTAAGATAAAGGTCTTCGGGCCTTAAGATCAGGTCATTGGGCTAGCTAGGCTCAACAAACAAGATTTTACACTTTTGGGGCCCAAAGATGGTGCATAGACGTCTGTTCACACTCGCATGTATATTGAATTCCCAAACGTTATTTGTATGAATCGCAGCGTCGTCGTGTTAGTAGTTTCGGATTTTCATTGGTTCGAGACCGAACCAATTCGTTTCACAACGATTTTTGGTATTGTAGTGTATTGTATTTCGTCGATAGTCGCGGTGCCATCATTTGATCAAATTGTATGTATTGAATTAGCCTTGAAAGTTTTCTGTTTTCAGCCCCTCATTGTTTGTAAAATTTACTTTTTCAACCCTTTATTTAAATACTTTCCGGTTTGGTCCTTAAATCAATTTTCTTGACATTTTAACACCAAAAATTATTGAAATTAATATTTTTCAGCATATTTTTCATAGAAAACAGTTTAAGTCCCTGAAATTTCAGTTTTCTCGGTTATAACCCTTCTTTTTCGCAATTTTGACAATTTTGGCCCAAATTGTAAAATTTTTGCAACTTTGGTCCTTTTTAAATTCAAAAAGCATTTTAAACCTTTGAAAAGGACTTGGAACACTTATAGTCCACTGTTTTACAGAAAAACACAGTTTTGGCCCTCCAAAACAGAAAATCTCGCATAATGGGCCTCATTGGGCCGAAAATGTCATTTTTAGCCCATTAAGCTTAAAGTTTATGTTTTTAATCCTCTAAATGAGTATATTTCCAGAAATTGTCTTATTGAAACTGTTTTGACACACCTCATCCATCAGAATTCGTAATATGTCAATTTGGGCCCTTAATTTTGTATTTTTCACATTTTAGGTCCAAAAATTTGTGTTTTTAGCCCAAAGAAATTGTTACTAAACCACTTAACTATTTTTCTAGAAATACTTTGTATGTAGAAATATATTTGATGCTAAAATCAATTAACATAAGGTATATCTCGGTTTAGAGGGGTTTTATGGCTAGATCCAACATTACAACACACAAAAGCATACATATAAGCATGGAAATCATACAAGGCATACAAAGCACATATAGATCTACACTTTCACTTGTATTCCCCCCCCCCCCCCCCAAAAAAAAAAAACTCATAAAAACAGAAAATAGGGGGTATGAAGCTCACCTTGGTGTGTGATTTCGGTTTTTGAAGAAAAGATGGAAGAAAACTTGGTGATTTTTGGCCTTAGCACTCTTTCCTTGAAGATCTCGAGTTTGGTATGCTTCTAAGATGTAAGATCACGATTTTTGCATGGATTAGGAAAAGATTTTGATGTTTAAAAGAATCTAAGTCATAGATCCAAACATAATCTTACCTTAGATGAAGAATTTGTGGGAATTTCCTCTTGAATGCTCCCTAAATTTCGTGATCTTTAAGTGGAGAGGGAGGAGTGTTCTTGAGAGAGTTTGAGAGATTTTTGTGAGTGTGTGTGTGTGTGTTTGAAGTGGCCGAGAGTGAGAGAGAGAGGAAGAAGAGATGACCTTTGAAGTGATATGCATGGAGATATGGACTAAGTTGCATGGATATCCAAAAGACAATAATGAGGTGGCAAACCAAAGTCAACTCTCTTCCTTTTCTTGGGTTTGGGCCTTGGGCCGAGATTTTGGAAGGGAAAGGAAAAAAATTGGGCCTTTGCCCCTAAGCCCAATATTAGAGTTAATCTTGGGTATGTTTTAAGTCTAAAGGAATGTGGTAGGATTTTTATATTTTTATTGGACTAGTTTAGGTTATTCATGTATCAAGGCTTTTAATTCATTTCATTCTAGGCCCAACATGACCCAAAATGTTGAAATAAATTAGTGTGGGTCCAATTAGAGCCCAATTAGGGTTCTAAGCCCATGATAGTTTAATTGGAAGCTTATTGGTCCATTTGGATCCAATAAGGAAGTCCTAGTCCAAAATGGACTTAAACAAGGACTTCTAGGGTTTCCAATTGTTTGATGACTATTTGTAGTACTTGTATGATGTATTTGATTGCAGTTTTTGAAGTCATAATCATAAGTGTTACACATGTTCTTAAGCTTTTGATTCACATTAGCTTGAGTGTATAGGTTACATGACACAAAATTTCCAGTTGTGACAGTTCGTGGGCTATAAAGACATGCTAGCAACGTAATTCACAAGACCGCCTAGAACAGCCAAGTGTTGGTCATATACTCTAGTCGATGACCCAGACATACCGTCCGATTGTCTGTTCGGGACCCACAATTTTTGGTTATCCCAAGATGGGGAGGATTACAGTCCGATCTCGTCCCACACTCTAACCTAACTATGAAACCTAATCAATGTCAAGCCTATTCGACACTAAGCAATCCTTTATAAGTCTTAATCCTAATCTAAGGCAAGACCTATATCTAAAGGCAATTGATTTCTACGACTATTCTTAATCCAAATGTTACTATCTTATCTTTACAAATAGCACATAACACATATAATACAAACAACATTTATTATATGGATATTTTTAAGTTAAGACTATGTTCTTGATAATAACTATGCACTCAATTGACAAAAGTGTGTGGTGATTGGTGAATCGGGCAGAGCTTCGCCTTACACCTTTCTCGAAAGACCTGGATATACATAACGCTACGTCTTAGTCTAGTTCCATACTAAGTTGAACTATTATCTTAAGAGTTTAGATTCCTCATTGATTCCAAAGTCTACTTTAAGATCAAACAAGTAAGGATCAACCAGGAAGGACAGTCGGGAGGAAGGATCATTTCGACATATAGTCTTTCTGAAATCTAACAACCAAGCCGAAGTGACTATTCTAGACACCTCTCTCATAATAGATCAACATGACAACTTGGAATTGTTGATAAATCTTAATTATAAGATCCTAGTAACGACTTACAACTATAATTATAAATTACACATGAGCAGAGTAAGTGTAGCTCACTTACAGAGTACAATAGACGAGAATCGGGATCTAAACGGGCACAATATTGACTTAGGTCCTTCTTACACGAAGATTATGGAAAGTTGAGCACTCGAGGGTGTCACAGGGATTCGCCGCAGGCTAGAATGAAGAAAAATGGGCTAACTATCGAAATTTTAAAAGTGATATTTGTTGGATTAAGTTTCTAAGCCCATAACTATAAATGGGATGTATTTGACCCGATAGTAGCATGGTCCTTTTGGATTGCCTTCACACTGGTTTATTATTAAGAATAATAAATTGGGGCATAAATATGATTTATTAATATATTACTCCCTCCGTCCCAATATTATAGTCCATCTTTCCTTTTTGGTTTGTCCCAAAATAATAGTCCACTTCTAAAAGTAAATAACATTTTTACCAAAATACCCCCTCATTATTACTTAACCAACTAAACATTTAATTGAACATTAAATGCAAAGTAAGGACAAAACTGTCATTTTATTATATAAAGTTAGTGGTAATTAATGTTTTTCTTAATTTGTGTGTTTTTTGTCTGTGGACAATAATATTGGGACGGAGGGAATATATGAATAATATACTAATTTGGAATCGTATTATTAATTAGTATTTAATCAGAAATTAATTTGGAATTAATTTTAGGATTAAAGGAACTAATTAAAAGTACAGGGGCTATTTTGTAATTATTTGATAATTGAGGCTTTGAGCCATTGGATCACCTTTATTAGGGCTAGGCCGAAAATTCTAGAAGGATCTAGGAGTTTTCGTCCAAGGGCCTAATGTAAGGAGGTCCATGGACTTGCTTAGGCCCTAAGCTAAGGGATTAGGGTTTCCACCCTGAAACCCTAGTTAGCCTCAAGTATAAATAGACCCCCTAGGCTCTAGATTTTGTCCACCCCTTAGAGAAACCCTAGAATAGACGTTTTTGGATCAATCTACCCTTTCCCCTCTCTCCCATATTCATCCTCTCACTTAAGTGTATTTGTGAGCCATTAGAGGTACTACATTTGTGGTACTTGTTCTCAAGAGCAAAGAAACTTCAAGATTTAATTGTTATTACTATATAGCAACAAAGGTATGTATTCTATTCTTTGATTTATAGTTTTTGAAGATAGTATATGCATGCAAGGTTTCTTTTGTGTTCATTTTTTGTATGTCTAATAGTGAAAACATAGATCCAAATTTGGGTTACATGCACACATATGATTGTTTGTGTAAAACCCAACAGTGGTATCAGAGCCTTTGGTTTTTGTTTTCAATTGGATTTGATACAAAAGTATGAACTTGACAAATTAGGGTTTATGGCTAATAAACCCTAGGGCTTGAATTTTCAAAATTAGGGTTTCAAAACCATAGTTTTCTAATTTTGTTAGGGTTTCTTGAACCCTTTCCTTTGTCATCAAGATTTAGAAATTAGGGTTGTCTAACCCTAGGGTTTTCGAAAATGCCTTACCCCCATGATAAGATTCCAAGATTTTAGGGATTAGGATAACACCATCTTTTGTAATTATCCCTTTAATTGTTTAAATAGATAATTAGATATATTTGAATTATCACATCCCAAATTTTTGAATTTTGGGGGATAAAGGGATTAGGTTCAATTAACTGTTTAATTTAATGGATAATACTTCAAGATTTAATAATTTAAATTAATTGTTTAATTTTGGATAATTATTAAATCAAAGTTTTAATATTTAAGATTTTAAAATTAAAAGGTATTAATTTTCGAAAATTTTAATTTGATTAAAACCCTAGTATTTTGAAATGTTTAAAATACACCCTTATACTATTATAATATTATAAGATTAATAGTTATATATATATATATATATATATATATATATATATATATATATATATATATATATATATATATATATATATGTTTAAGATTAAGCTAGTCTTAAGGGGGGGGGGGGGGGGGGTATAAGGTTGCTGCTTATAAAATAGCAGTTTAATGGGTGTCCACTCCCACCCACCGCTTCCTTGATTGGTGGAGGGTCGTTAGCCGAATGGGTATGATAGTGCAACTAATTCCTCATTAAATTATAATGATTAATAAAGTAACTAAATGTTTTTATAAAATTCCCAATCTTAGTTACTTTAGAAAAAATGTGAATTTGGTGCTAATCCATGACATTGCACATTGCACCTTATTGGTCGTTAGTGGAGCGTGTGTGGTTAACCGACACACTAATATGGAACCAATGAATGATGACAATGGGTAGCTCGTATATTATCATAGATCAGTGGAGCGTGTCTAGTTAACCAGCACATTGATTAAGTGATATACGTCTTCGAGAGTACCAAGCTAATTTGCATGGTTATTCACACCTTGTTTGTGATCCTCGGCATCCCAGTCACAAATTTCAAGGGCATAATCGAGATTAAACATGTCATTGAATAGTTTAATGAATCTCAAAAGATCTAGGAGTTTCAATTCATTTAGAACCTAATCTTCATTTTCATTTTTCATGGTGGAAATTGGTAAATCTTCATTTACCTACCTTCAAATATTTTGCAGCTGGATTATGGCATACCTTTTCCGAGTTATGGAATATTGTGTTGGGTCCTAGCCTTAATATTTCATTTGGGTGTTATATTTAGGATTGAATCAACTAACTTGAATTTCTCCCGTTTTGTAGATGTCAAAATCTAACAACTATGGTTTTCTCGAACCCTATGGAAAAAGCTTTCCACATGAAGATGATGTTCCACGGTTGGATCATGGATATGGAAATCCTGCTTCATTTCCTCTACCTCCTCCAATAATTCTCCCTGACCCACATGTTCGTCGACTTGAAAAGTTCAACATCACTCAAGCCCTATTGGCAAGCAAACACGAAGATGGAAAGTCTATATGTGCTCACGTCTTGGAGATGAAGTTACATATTAACAAGTTGGGAATGTTGGGTGTTGATGTCTCATGGAAGTTGGCTGTTGACTTGGTTCTTCAATCACTTCCTGACTCATATAGTGATTTCATTAAAGATTACTATATGATGGACCATGACGTGACCCTCATTGATCTTACCTATTTGCTTATTGTTGTTGAATCAAAAATGATTTGGGGCACTGGTAAAGCAAATTTGACTGGTAGATCAACCTCCCAAACTTCCATGGACATTAACAATGGCAACATTGGATGTCCAGAAAAGTCTTCTCTTCCCAATGGAAATGGATTGGCCAAGGTCAAACCGTTTGACCGGATGGTAAAGAAAAAGGCTGAATATGAGATTGTCCCATGTGCTATTCCGAAAGATTCTGTTTGTTTCTACTGCCAAGAGAAGGGGCATTGGATGCGAAGCTGCCTTATCTACCTGAAGGATCGCGAAGATGGGAGAGTCAAGATGTATGACTCTGCTTCACGTAAAATTCACTATCTAACTCTATTAATTTCCTATTTGTAGATTCTTAATACATGATGTGATAAGATTGCATTTTGATGTTTAGTAGGATCGAACAAAAGAAAGGAAACTTAAAGGAAGAGTGAGTTGAGTCTGGTCACAGAGAAATGGATTTCGATCGCATGATTCGAAGATCGGATTTTTGAGCTGCTCTTTAAGAGTTAGGATAGATTGTTAAGAAATATTTAGTAACATAGTTTTCATTTGTAATTGCGTTGTAAGGATAAGTTTTCCGCAATTTTTATAAATAAAATAAATTTTGATTTTTGTCTTATTTATATATATCCTTACAATGACTTTTGTGAAAATTGATGTTTGTATGTTTCTATTGTTAGCAATATTTAAATGGATGTGATTCTTTATTATGTTGTTTGTGGTAGTGTCGAAAATTTACAAAATAAGGAATGACTCTCATCACCCAAGTTTCAATTAGACGGAAACTTGGAATCATGCGACTTGTGTTGTATGATGATGAGAACTTTTGTATTTGGGAAATTAAGACTAATTCCTTGTTCACATAAGTATGTGAGTCAAGTGAAGGTCTAGGAGATCTAGTACACATTGTTGTGCATTGGACAAGTCCACCACAAAGAACGATAAGAATATTATCATGATTTGCTAAAAGTTTAGTAAATATGGTTATGCTTACAAGATTAAGTGTAATTCTGAATCATTGAAAAGTTTTCAATGTAAAGAACAAATAGGAAGAGTCAATTAGGCAGAAAGATAAAAGTTTCTCAAATCTGAAAAGAAGGGAGAGTACTTAAGTATTGTGTTTTATGATTAACTTAGTGACTATGAAACCATGTCACAATTGATCCTCTAAGGACACCTTAGTGCATTTGTATGGCTAAGACGAGGAATCGGAAATTGTTAAAATGGTTAAATCAAAGGGTGAATCATACTTCGTTCCAAAATCGAGTCTTAGAGTCATACTCCAAGATTGTGACTTTAGTGACATCATCTTAATAAGGTTTATAACACTCATCAAATGTGGAGTAGAAAAATGTTTTTCTTACTCTTGTGCATTTGAAATTAGTAAGTTGTGATGTTTTAGATAAGACAAAGACCAACTAAGACCAATTGTGTAAAGTGTTTGTCTTGATAAGAACCTGCACTAACTCTTGAATATTTGTTTGACAAGGAATGTTTCTTGACAAGAGAATCTTATATGTCAAGAGGTTAGTGGGAGTCTAAATGATCTCGAAAATTTTCAAGAACTAATCATGAATATCCCTATTGTTTATCACTAGCACATGGCTTGTGGTTTGTAACATATTATGTTGACATATTCTTGTTTCTATGCCATTCCAGTTGAGTTGACTATGCATGTGAGTTCTATGAGTTCTCATTTGAATGCATAAAGGCAAAGCACCTTAATAATGAAAGTTCATTGATCTTTATGGGTGAGTTGCTCAACTACTTGGAAGACATGGTAGACCCTTGTGCTGTCAGATGGCAAGAAATAAAGATTGAACAAGTTCAGTCTATATGAGTTTGATTTTGTCACAAACCTTGTCTTGTGATAAATGGTTATAACAAATTCACATGGATGGGAACACATACACCATAAAATCTAAGTGGTAAGGTTTCTCTTCGATTCATGAAAATGTTGTGAGGAAACGCTTTCACTAGGAAGATTTTAAGGAGATAGTGATTGTGATATTTGCATTCTCGAATTTGATTATGATTGTGGCATCCCTCTTCATAGTTTGAATTGTGAGAAAAGGCAAATAGTTTGAACATTTAAGACTTATTGTTGTAAGTTCTAGAATTGTTTAGACACACATATGAGTTATCTAAGGAAAGGTGTATGAGTTTGAGAATCTTAGATAAAGTCTTATCGAAGCATCACATATCAGAAATATGAACTTTGGTAAGAAAGTCAATAAGTATTGATTTCTAGAAGTCCAACTGAGTTCTGAATACATGTCAAAGCTAGTGGGAGCATACGTGTTATGCTGGTAAGGATATAATCATCATGTTAGTGGGAGCATGATTATTATGTTAAGCATTACGAGTTAGCAATATTAATTATAGAAAAGAAAAGTTCCAATTCGCAAAGTTGCAGAGGTTGAAAAGTTGTTTTGCTATAATTAAGGGAGAGGAACTTATACTTCATTTCAAATCTAAAAGCTTAGATCGAGAAATTTTAATCAAATGTAGTCAAAGGACATATATGAATGGTATGTTGAAAAGATTCAACATAACGGAATTCTATATATAGAAATATTATAGCGAGAGACTAGTAAAGTATCATGTTTTTATGTAAGACATTATGTATCGTATCCCATACGCTTCGGGTATAGGATTGTTTATATATGTTGTAATATTCAACCGTTCTGTCTATTCCAAACGCCTAGGGCATTAAGATGGAAAAAGGACCAGAACCGGATATGACTAAAGTAGTTAAAAACTGTCAGGGACGATCTAAGGTTCGCTAAGGATTGGTCGCTTGTAAGAAGTTGGAAGTAAAGTATTGAATGGAACATATTGACATTATTATGAATAGATAAGATTCTATTTAGAATGAGTTGTCATATGGCAAATATGGAAATGTTTCCATAATGGGAGTTGGATATTAAGAATCTATATAGATTAGAAACTTTTATGCAATAAGGATGTTTAAAGGAATGTACTTTGAATGTGAGACTTCGATTTCATGGAATCGTCTTGTAACAATCTCCAAAGGAATACTTTGTAATATCGTTGGCAAAGTCTCTGTGACTTTAGCGCTATGACATTACAAAATGATCATTGCATAAAATGTAAGAATATAACATATCCTGATAGTGGCAAGAATTTGGTATTCTTACACTTGTAATAAGGATTGGGAAATGTGAAATGGGTGTCATTGGAAATGTGTTCAATTGATCCATTTCACAAAATAAGGACCATAGGTAAACATAGTATGCATTCTTGAAGCATGGGATAACTAATGTTATAATTCAAGTATTAAGTTGATTATCCGAAACATTATACAATGAATAATGTGTAATCGATATGGTGATTAAATAAAAGGTGTTTTATTTATGCTCAAAAGTTTGAGGCCATATTGGATTCAATTATTCTTGTGTTTCACTTCGCATGTTTTGACTTCCAGAATAACTAGGTTATTCAAACATCCATGGTCAATCATACTTTAGAAGTAGGTAATGAGGTAAGACTGTCATGAATCTGACTGTATATTGTCTAAGTGTTTAGACATAGCAAAAGTCTGCTGCAGTGTTCTTGAGTACTCCTGAAATAAGATTTGAGTATTGGATCAAACCCACGCTCACTAGAATCACTTCATGGATTTTATCACAAGTTATTAGTGAGACGATAATATCTTATATTCTTGAAACGAAGAGATATGAGTTGTTGTTTGCGAGTCAGTTGCACATTGATAATACGTAAACACATCAGTAACTTGATGTTATAAAACGTATTGTAGTATGTGATTTGATGAGTAAATAGTGCAAGCATATGAGTCAATGTTTATCCATTCCTTTTGCCCAAAGTGGGATAAAAGCGATATCTGTGGGCCCCTCGACGATTTAGTGATGACACCCTGAGTGCTTGGCCAAGCCTAGACTAAGTTGGTGTGTTCAATTGTAGTTTGTTGTCAGTCGTCTTAAATCGGAAATCTAGAAACAACACATGAATAGAGAGAATGATTATAATCCATGTCTCAGTTCATACGATATCTAGAATGGAGGAATATATGATCTGTTATCTAAACGATGTGTCATTGACTAGGTCAAAGTTCGACATCGGCTATTGAGAGCTACGATTGCTAATCGGATTTTGAAGTTACATTGGCAGTTATAGTTATTAGACTTATCCAAGTGGGAGACTGTTGGATTAGGTGTCTAAGCCCATAACTATAAATGGGATGTATTTGACCCGATAGTAACATGGTCCTTTTGGGTTGCCTTCACATTGGTGACTAGACATGATGGCTATTGAGGTGAGAGGCTGATTTATTATTAAGAATAATAAATTAGGGAATAAAGATGATTTATTAATATATTATATGAATAATATTGATTTGGAATCATATTATTAATTAGTATTTAATCAGAAATTAATTTGGAATTAATTTTGGGATTAAAGGAACTGATTAAAAGTACAGGGGCTGTTTTGTAATTATTTGATAGTTGAGGCTTTGGGCCATTGGATCACCTTTATTAGGGCTAGGACAAAAATCCTAGAAGGATCGAGGAGTTTTCGTCCAAGGGCCTAATGTAAGGAGGTCAATGGACTTGCTTAGGCCCTAAGCTAAGGAATTAGTGTTTCCACCCTAAAACCGTAGTTAGCCTCAAGTATAAATAGACCCCCTAGGCTCTAGATTTCGTCCACCCCTTGGAGAAACCCTAGAATAGCCGTTTTTGGAGCAAGCTACCATTTCTCCTCTCTCTCATATTCATCCTCTCACTCAAGTGTGTTTGTGAGCCATTAGAGGTACAACATTTGTGATACTTGTTCTCAAGAGCAAAGTAACTTCAAGATTTAGTTGTTATTACTATAATACAATCCAATTGTCCAAAGGCCCAAAACCGAAGCCCACTGTTGAGTACGTAGGGCGTACTCAGCTCAGCTCGTACGCTCATTGTACTCGCTTAAGGGCTTGTACGCATGACATACTTGCTTGTATGCCCAACGTACTCCACCCTTTTGGCCAACCTTTACTTTTTAGCTCTTAATCGATTAAGACTTCAACCCTGACTCAAATCTGACTTTCTTAAGGTAGCTTGTCATGTAAAGTTGGCAACTTTACATGCATGCATGGCTTAATGAGGCTCTTAGAGCTCAAAAGAGTTTAACAAATTTCTTAACACATGCATGAGACCACAAATGCCCTAAAGCTTGCATTTTTATAGACAAAGGGGCCAAAAGGGTTCTAGATCTACCAACAATCACTTTTGGAGTGAAGCAAGAGGCTCAAAAATCAAACCGTGGACTTAAAGAGCATAAAATGGCACCAAAATAGATCTAGCATTATGGAATAGTAAGATGGAAGCTTTTTACCTCACAAGGAAAGAAAATGAAGAGCTAATCTCAGATCTTCAAACTCCAAGAATAGAATACATACCAATATTCTAGATTTAGTTCCTTTGCTATATACCAAGGATCTGATAGTAGAGTATTTGGTGTATCTGAACCCCACAGATACATTCGGCGTGACAAAGGATCTGATAGTAGAGCATAAGGTTGATAAATCCGACATGACTTAAACACTTCTTGGCTTTAATTTCCACTTCCATAAAAACAAAGACGGCAAATGACATACTCTCTCATTGACGAAACATCTTTTCATAGATTCGAGCTCAAATAATCGGGGGAATTTGCCACAGATAGACGATGAACACCAAATATCCTGCCAAAATAGAATCTCTATATTGGAGTATGGTACCTAGGAGAAAATATTGTTAGACAAGGTTTGGAATTCAGGTAAGCTTTTGATTGTTTTTTGGATATTGCTCCAAACCCAAAGGATGGATTTCTTAGCAATGTATGTTAGCGGTTTCCTTTTTAGGTTGAGTATACGCATGATGCTTTGTTTCCATAAATTCTCACTATCAACTTTGAGCCTCCGCCACCATTTAGTGAGTAACGCTAGATTTTGGACCTTCAAGTTCCCCACTCCAAGCCCTCCATCTTTTTTAGAAGCAACAATCTTTGCCCATGAGATCTAATGGATTTTTTCTTTAGAATCATCACCACCCCATAAAAATCCACGTCTTAGTTTCTCGAGGTCATCAATGATACCATTAGGGGATTTGAAAAGATAAAGTAGTAGGTTAGAAGGTTGTTGATAACTGCTTTTATTAATATGAGTCTCCCCCCAAAAGAAAATGATTTTGTTTTCTATCCCCACAACCTTGATTGGAATTTCTCAATGATAGGCCTCCAATGTTTCTTTAGTGACATATTTGCGCCGACTACAACCCCAGGTAAGTGAAAGGGAAAGTTCCATCAAGGTATCCCAACACTTGGGCTTGGCTATGAAGTTCTGAGGCGGTTGTACCAATGCCTAATAATTTTGACTTATGAAACTTGACCTTGAGGCCTGAACAAATGTGGAAACATTTAAGGATTCGAGCCAAATGTTTTATGCATCTTTTATCCCATTTGCCTACGAATATCACATCGTCGGCATAATACATGCGAGATAATGAGACCATTATTGGGTAACTTAGGATCCTTAATGTGTATTTAAACAAACTTAGAATATCAATATTGGTCGTGGGATTACTTTGTATCAGTTAGCTTATAAGGCTAAGCGGAGTGGTCTTGGCAACAACTCGACATTTGCCTAGTTGGCATTTGGAACATCTCGTCGTGCCCCTCAACATAGCAAAAATGACAACTCTTTCGGCAATAACTCATCGAACTTTCTCCCCCATTTCCTTCATTTGACTTTTTGACCAACCGATCACAACGTCTTTATTCTTTTTATTTTTATTTTTTTAATTTTTTTAACATGACAAAAATAGCAACCTACACCCATTAATTGGTAAAATTTTGAAACAGTGTGACAAATCTTAGATAACGCCTAGACCGTGACAAACTTAACACCACTCTCTGTAGCCTAAATAGATGTCTCTCTGTAGCCTAAATAGATGTCTAGGTTAGCTATTTTTATTCATTCAAAACACATCCTTCTTGTAAACTTCCTTCCTCTCCATGCATCGGTTTCTAATAATACAAGTGTGTGTTTGTTAGTTTTCTTGCAAGAATATCCACTCAATTATTATGTTCTATTCGCTCTTTTGTTATACTTGCTTGTTCCTGTGTGGTCTATTATTTACAATAACTATGCGAACGGTTAACCCTATAAATTGTGTCTATTTTTAATCTTTAAACTAAAGACTGTTAATATTATTTTTTTTTCACATAACCAACAACTCATAATTCATAAATGTTAAAGTCATGCGTGTAGTGGATAGAGGTAGCATGAAAGAAAAATAAATAAATATATAAAACCTTCTTCATCGTATTATTCCTGTGAATTTGTACGAGGCATTATCGTATATTTTATTGTTTTGAAAGGAAATATATTTGAAAATTGTATATCCAATGGGGCAAATTATGATGTGTGTTTTTTAGTAACATAAGAGAAAGATAGTCATAATGATAGTTAAGCACACTGTTACGAGTTTTCAATAGAAAATCTTAAGTTTCAAACCTTGTTTAATGGAGTATCTAAATCGTGACTAGTGTTAATCATGAATTTTTTAATTTTAAACTCGAAATACGATAACATCTTATTCTTACAAAAATAGTTCTAATTTTAAAATTCAATATCCTTTATATCAATAATTAATTAATACTATAAACTGTGACAAATATATTAATTAATTGAGAAAATCAAGAGCATATGACATCAGTGGATGTGATCGAAAAGACATTTGGGCTTCGATTTGACGAATTTCAAAATCATAATAAACACTTCGGTGACTTCACCACGTTTTCCCGTTTTTTCTGCATTAATAATTACTATTCTGTCCCTTCGACCTACCGTTTTTGTCTCTTTATCAAAGTAGATAATTGAATCTCATTTCTTTTTCGCAGAATAACATATGTCCTCTTAAAAACTAATACAATGTTTATTTCTTGTCATATTTATTCGAATTGAAAAATATTTTTTTTTTGTTAAAAATGAACGTAATCTATAGAAATAATTATAACATTTCATATACGAACAAAATCAAAAATTCCCCTCATAATTTACGGATGTTGGAATTGTTATATTAGAGAAATCAAATACTCTTATACTTTTATTTTCTACATATAGTCTTATCTATTTAAGCTTCTTAACTCACCACCAAACCCTATTATCTTCAGCTTCTATCCTTCTAAACCCTAGAAACGAAACCTTAGCCTCCATTTGAGTGGTTTTTGAGCTTTTGGTGTAATTTCATGTTTTTTGGTGTTCATAGAAGAAGAATGAACTTTTTGGAGAAGTGTGAGGTTACTTGAAGCTTTTGGATCGAGGCTTTTTGCATCTGGATATACCTTTTGGAGGTATAAATTTTTGTCTTGATGACTCTAGGTATTTGATCTAGTTTAAGGTGTATTTAGGATTTATTTTGGTCCTTAGAATCATCCTTGTGAGTATGAGCTACTCTAAGAGCTTAGAATCTTGGATCTTGACCTTTGGGAGGTCTCATGTTCATAAAAATGTCATCTTGATGGGTTATTTTGGACCATGCATGAGTTTGGATGTTTATTATGGATGTTATTAAGGATTTGGTCCCATTAAGCCATGCAAAGGAGTAAAGTTGCCAATTTTACGTGTTAAGACATCTCATTAGGGTCATATATGAGTTTGGAAGTCATTGTCTTAACCATTTAGAGCTTAATATGGATTTTGGCTCTCCTTTGAGTACGTTGGGCGTACGTAGGAGTACGCTTAGTGTAATGCATGGTTTGTGCATCTATAGCTTGTTCTCTGTGCTTCGAGGGTGAATACGTGGGGGGGTACCATTCAAGTACATGGGGCGTACTCCCAATTATGTCTTTTTGGGCCTTTTTAAGGCTTGCGCCTTGTTGGGCCATTGTACTTCTGACTTTGGGTCATGGATAGTCTAAGGGTTTTCTTGGAAGTAGGTCCATGATGATTTTGGGGCTCGATCGGGTTATTGGGCTATAATGGGCTTATGTTGCTTTTGAGTTAGGCTTTGGGTTTTAGGCTTTAGTGCTTTTAGGTTGGACCTTGTTTATGGAACAAGTAAGAAAAGGGTAAAATGGTCTTTTACCCTTTAGGAAATTGGTTTATGGAGTGGGCCTCAGATTTTGGGTTATCGGGTTGATTATTGATTAAGACTGTATCTATTATTAGTTGGCACGAGGTTATCTGGTTCAACGACCCGGAAGTTATTGGATTATTAGCGGATTGAGGTGAATCTCCTCACTGAGTTTAGCGGGACGAAGGCACCAATGTCAGCCCATGGTTTATATGTTAGGATGCTAGATGTTTGTGTGACTCTTGCATGCGTAATGTGATAGTATTCTTACAAGGAATGACTTGATGCCAGGCGGGGCCTAACGAGTATACTGTATGCTAGTTATCAGTATGTGTTTTATGCTTACCGAGTAAGGCCCGATGTCGAGTGGGGCTCGATGATTGTATGGTATGCTATTGTCTTTGTGATTATCACATGTGTTAGTATGATTATATGATTATATGTGTACCGGGCGGGGCCTGATGACTGACAAATCTGTATACCGAGAAGGGCTCGATGTCGGGTGGGGTCCAATGTCGGGTTGGGCTCGATACTAGGCGGGACCCGATGTTAGGCGAGGCCTGATGAAGGACGGGGGCCCATTATATGTTTATTATGTATGATATGTGGTATTTTGGGGAAATCACGAAGCTTTGTGCTTACGGTGTTTATGGTTATAGTTTCAGGTACTTTTGGTTCGAAAGGGAAGGGCCCAACTTGATCGTAGCGCATCCACCCATGTTTCCGCATTATGATGATTTTGGGATTTTACTCTGATAATTGTTTTCTTATAAAATATTTTTGAATATTTAGAAAAAATAATATTGATATTGACTTAAAGATAACTAATGTTTTGGCTGAATTAAAAATGAAATTTTTACCTCATAATTTCGGGATGCTACAAGTTGGTATCAGAGCATTGGTTTGAAGGATTCAAGCACACTCTCGGGTATGTATGGACTCAAACTAAGGAATTGATAATATTTTGAAAGAAAATGAGTTTCTAAAAGGATTTTGAAATAGGGAAATATTTCTAAAAGGATTTTATAAAGACAAAGGGGGTGTGATGTGTGCAATCGGCCGAGCTCAAGTAAGTGATTTCCAGAATACCCATATATGTTGATATGTTATATGATTTGAATGTTTTCATGCCAGGATAAGGCTAGAGATATTTTCAGGAATTACATGATAGATTGGCCTAATATGTCATGCCTTGTAGCCTAAGAAGCATGAGATGCTAGATTGGGAATATGTATTGGTATCAAGGATTCCTAAGTGTATGCTTTAAAAATTATATACGGTTAGGATCATATAGCCCTAGAATGATTAAATTTGACCTTATTTCCTATTCCTCGTTTGGTTGTGGTCCTAGTGTAGAGTTTTTTATTCGACGATCTATTTAATCATGCATTATGTATAATTTGCATGCATAAGGCAACCGTTAGCGAGAATGGAAGTTCCTAGCATGAGTTGTAGTATGTGAGTTTCAATGTTCTTGGTTACTGTATGGATTGGAGTGCTACTGCACGAATGTTGCTTGCTTTGTGATTTGTGGACCTCTTAAGTGATGTGAGTTAGCTATTAAGTGAATATGTCAACTCACATGTGACAAAGGTTGGATAATCTCAGTGTGACGGATTTGACCATATTACAAAACTCTCATGTGCGTCTAACCATTGTAGGGATGAGTATTTTACTCGAAATATTATCTAAGCTTTGTTGCATGTGATTGTATTCATGAGGTGTGTTATGGGTGTCAAACCCAACAAATAAAGGGTTACGATATACTCCTAAGTAACACTACTCTATTGCACTAGAAAGTAGTACAAGGCAAGTAGGGTTGATCCATAGAGACACGGGACAATCAGTCTATACCCTTTTTGCGTAAGGTACTTGTTCATAAAAGATGAAAGAAAAAGGGGGATTTGATTGCAATGATTAGACAAATAAAGTAAAATCACAAGAATTGGCTGAATGAGTAAATTAAATTCTGATATTATAAAGACTCCAACTTCATGTATGACACTTCAACAATGTGAATCCAAGATGACAAGACCTTTGTTTCATTTTATCTAAGTTGGTACTTGAAAATGTTAACAAGCCCTAACACTTTCCATTCACCACAATAATTAACCAAAACAAGCTCTTTGATTAATCCTAACCTTACTAACCTAATCTAAACAAGCTCTTAGAATTAGATTGAAAGATTGCATGAAGCTTTATGTGAATGTTCCCAACAACACCCAATACTCCTCATAAGCTCGGGAGTGTAAAAGTGTATGAATAAGATTTACACTAAATTCATTCAGTAGATGTCAATTTAATGCTTGTTACTTGTTCAATTTCACAAAACAATTAGGGATTTTGTAAAAGAGATAACTGGAATGACCTAATCCTAATTCAAATGGCCAATAAGAATCACAATTAGAATCAAACATTCGATTGAAGCAAAATCAAATTCATTAGATAGAAAGTAAGAACAAACATCATGTCATATGATTAGATTCACAACTAGAAAGTCAAAACATGAGTTGGAGAAATTAGAGTTCTAGCCACACATGACTAGAACAAAACCAGAAATCTAGAAGATGAATTCAAGAATTAAAATGCTTACAAATACGAAATCAAAATGTTTCCAAATGCTTAACGGACAATCCTTGCTAAAAACTTCAACTCCTTCTCCTAAAAAAATGCTTTTTTCTGCTCAACTTTCTCCCAAAATGACCTCATTACCGAAATAAGAAAAGAGGAAAAACTGCCAAAAAGACAGTTTTTAAGTCGAACACGCCCCGTGTCGATATAGAGAAAATAAACACGGCCCGTGTTGAGTGTAAGTACGATGCCCAAAAATGCCCAGATAGCCCAACACGCCTTGTGTCCATATAGGCTAAATGAACACGAGTCGTGTTCATCGAAGTCAGACGATAAATGTTTGATAGCCAAACACGCCCCGTGTTGGATTCTAGGGCAAACCCAACACACCCCGTGTTGCCCTCTGGATGCTCGTCCAAACTTGATTTTTCTAATTCTTCCGATTCTCGTCCAATCGTCCCACAATCTTCATCAACGCTCCCTAGCACCTCCAAAAGCGCGCTCCAACCCCCGGTTCACCTGAAATTGACATGAAAGAGTGCAAATAAGGTTGTTCAAGAAATTAACCTAGATATGCTAAAATGCAATAAAAACAACGAAATTATTTTAAGGATATACATAGAAAAATTGTAACGCCTGTGTTTCCGGGCTTGCCATATTTAGCAATATAATAGTCTAGGTTAACCTTTGTAACCCGTTTTGAAATAATAAGAATGTATTATTTGAGTATTATGTGTTTTGTGCTTAATTGCTTAATTATGTGGTCTGATTAATTAAGAATAAAAATAAGCGTCAAAATTTAAGTGTAAAATAAACTTAATATCTTTGGTTAATGTTGTAGTAGTCGAAACGAGGTTTCCGAATATATATAGAACGCCCAAATCTGACTTCGTATGAGGAAGTTATGATTTATCGAAGTTCCGGCTTAGCGGTATACAGCCTGAAATACTCGAATTAAGATCGAGCGGTTGTTAGCCGAAGCAATCTAAATGAGAATCGAAGATCTCGTTGTTGGTATCGAAGCGATAAAAAGTTAGGCGAGAACGGACGTCAAACGAAGAAGTTATGAATTTATAACGAAAGTTTCTGTCGCGGCCTATTAAAAATAATTAATAAAAATAAAGTCAAAATTAGCCGACGGAGTCTAAACGAAAGTCGTAGAGCATGGTCTCACCTTTCCGTGGATATAAAGAACGTCGAAAACGGAGTTCGTATGAAGAAGTTATGAATTTCCGAAGTTTATTAATCATTTTGTATTTTTATTTAATTCAAAATCGGAGGCATTATCCGAAGCCGTGTCACCGGTGTAATCCGGAGTACGCCCCGCGTACGAGGTTACGCTATCGCGTAACTCCGATAGTGTCGACACTTCGGATGACGCATGCAATGACGATTTCGGACGCGTACGCGCTGCGTACGCCTGTACGCCCCGCGTACTCCGAGGCTCCAGCCTCTATATAAAGGATCCGAAGGCAGCCTCATTTGTTGTTCAATTTCTTCTCTTCTCTCTAGTCTTTTGCATCGTTTTTCGTGCCGAAGCTACCCCGAAGCCCCGGTATCATACTCTAGCCCCGAGGCAAGTCCCGAAACCCCGAAGATCCCGAGAAGCGCGGTTCCCGAGTCGAAGCTCTACCCGCGAGAAGTTCGATTTTCGAAGAGATCTTCCAGATCTGCTGAGGAATACTACTTCTATAAGCCGTAGTGCTGTCGGATCGTCTTCTGATCAAGTGAGTGTGTAGTTATTTCTTCTAATACAATAATACGAAGTATTTTATATAAAAATACGTGCTATGTGTATATATTTGGTTGTGTTATGTGTGAATGAGTATTCACATCTCTTCTATCTTATAGATCTGCTTATTTCTATATGAGATATGTGTTATGTGTGTGTGTGCCTCATCTGTTATGTGATATATGTGCTGATTAAAGCATGCTATACAAGTTTTCTTTAAACTACGTATGAAAATATATATTTTACCTACTAATATGTTGGGTAGAACATGGGTAGATAGTTGGTGTGTAATAAACAGATGAGAGGCCTCGATGTTGTTGTTGTTGTTGATCTAGTTATTCAGCGGAGTATGGATAACGACCACGGACTCTTTCTAGACAGTCCAGTGGAACGCTAGCAGGTTCATAACCTGTAGGTGTTGTGAACGATGTGTTCACCGGTGTACTCTATCCCCCTCATGGTTGCCTTTAGGATATCTATTGTTGAGGAAACCCCTTCGCAGTGATGTCCGTCTCGATGAAAATCCTAGATTAGGTCCCTTGAGATAGTTGTTTTAGGGACGTAAAGTGAGGATAACGGGAATGGGTAATCGGGATAGTGATTGGTTGGTGAAATTAAATAAAACTTATTTATTGTGGGTTGAAAACCCTATATGCTCACCAGGCTCCCAAGCCTGACCCACTCAGTTTTATTTGTATTACAGGAAGTGGCACAAGGACGTAAGATGGATGGATCATCTTGTTGTTTTGTTTACAAGTCTGTATATGTATATATATGTTGAATGACTTGTAATGTTTATCGTTTATGTTTTATGGTCTGTATCGGAACATGACATCCCGAGTTTTGATTATATAATGAAATGCATCTCTTGATGAAATGCTTTGATAAATATTATTTTATCATGTTTTGTTTTGGGAACAAATTCCGCAACTCTTTCAAATCAAAAGGATTTACTCTGAAAATATTTAAAAGCATAAATGAAAATCGGTCTTTTCTGGCTGAGATTTTGGGGATGTCACAGTTGGTATCAGAGCATTAGTTTAAGCAAACTAGGAATTTGTAGGATTTCTAGACTTAAACTTAGAATGCTAAATGGAATGATGAGATGTGTGTCTGTTGGATTTTAGACACGAGCACTAGTTTATTTTAGGAAAGTTGCCTAAAATGTTTTATGTGCTAAATGTTATATGTTGCCATATATGATATTATTTGTTCGGATCTACGGTCTGTTGCCGACCGGATCTGGAAACCTTATGTGTGTAGGATTCTGAGCGTATGCCTACGTTATTAGAACTAGCATGTAAGCGTTTCGGAGTGATAAGGATGATTTGAATATCTATCATGAATGAGGATCTAATTTCACCGTATTCGGTGTGTAGATCAAAATGGTGAGAACAAGGAGTGGCGTTGGAAACGCGGATGAAGACAGGAATCAACCGCCAGTGATTGAGCAGATACCTGTTGTAGCAGCAGCACCAGAACCAATAACAATGGCTGCGGTGCAAGCCATGATTCGGGCTATGCTAGCCGAACAAAGGGAGGAGATGCGACAAATGTTGCATAATAATAGGGATGAACCTGTCATACCTATTGAGGAACCTGAATTGATTCCCGAGCAATCGGAGGAAGGGAACAATAGTCGCATGGTGAGTCAAGTTGGGACTCAAGAGGAACGAAGGAACGATCCGGAAAGGAGAAACAACAAGGATGGGCGTATGTACAAGAATTTCTTGGGCGCCAAACCGCCAAGTCTTTCTGGGAGCCCAAAGCCTGTTGAGATAATGGATTGGATCTCCGAAATGGAGATGGTATTTGAAAGTTGCGACTGTAGCAACAAACAGAAAACCGTCTTTGCGGTTAGACAACTGAAGACTGGGGTCTTGAGTTGGTGGAAGTTGTTGGCAGATACTATGCCACGAGGAGAGGCCCTGAAAATGTCATGGGAGGAGTTCTTGGAATAGTTAAGGGTGCAGTATTGTTCAGAGATAGATCTGATTGATCTGAACAATGAGTTCCAAAACTTGAAGAAAGGGAAGATGAGCATAGATGACTATGCTACTGCATTTACTGAGAAGATGAAGTTGTTTCCGTACCTAGTGCCGACGGAACTCTCCAAGATTGAGAGGTTTGCTAACGGACTGCCTGCTGACTTTGGTCCGACAGTCAAAATGGCAACCACTCTAAAAACGGCTGTTCGTGCAGCTAAGAATGTGGAGGCCCAGCAGAAGGAAAAGGGTCTGGAAAGAATAGATGTTGGAGAAAAGAGGAAGTTCGATGGAACTTCAGGGTCCAACAAGAAAAACAAGTTCTCGAAGTCTGGTTCGAGGGGAGGTGGAGGTGAAGCGAAATGGTGCGACAAATGTAAGAAGAAGCATCATGGAAGATGTGAGGTGGCGAACACATGCTACAAGTGTGGAAAGCCAGGGCACTATGCCAATGAGTGTAACCTCACAAAGAAAGTTTGCTATGGTTGTGGTGAGGAGGGTCATATGTCGAGGGACTGCCCGAAGAAGAAGGAGGCAGCTAGACCCAACATTCCGCCAAAGCCAAAGGCGAGAGCATTCCAGATGACACTGGAAGCTGCTCAAGATGAAGCTGATGTCGCTTCAGGTACCTTTCTCGTTAACGAATTGCCTGCCCAAATTTTATTTGATTCTGGAGCCAACTACTCCTTTATATCGCATGAATTTGGTAGAAAGCTAGCTTTGCCTGTTGTTAGACTAGATAATGTTTTATTAGTCGAAGTTGCTAGTGGCAAGTTTGTACCTGTTAGCTATCGCATGAAAAACATCTTAATTGATCTGAATGGGAATAAGTTCCACGAGGAATTATTGCCTATCGAACTTAATGGTTTCGACATCGTATTGGGAATGGATTGGCTTAGCGTCAATGATGCCGAAATTTTATGCAAGAAGAAAATAGTCAAAGTAAACCCGCCTGGGAAAGATTCGTTTATGGTGTATGGAGATAAACGCAGAGTGAATTCTGGAATCATTTCATTGATGAAAGCCAGAAAATGTTTGACCAAGGGGTGTACATCGTATTTAGCATTCGTGATTGATGCTAAGAAGGAAAAGAAGGTGATGCAGAATATTCCAGTTGTGTGTGATTATCCGGAAGTATTTCCCGAAGATCTTCCTGGATTACCGCCTGATAGACAAGTGGAATTCCGTATTGACTTGTTGCCAGGAACGACACCAATTGCAAAAGCACCTTATCGATTAGCACCGACGGAGATGAAGGAGCTAATGATGCAACTTCAGGAGTTATTGGACAACGGTTTCATTAGACCTAGTTCATCGCCCTGGGGAGCTCCGGTGTTATTTGTAAAGAAGAAAGATGGAAGTATGAGAATGTGCATCGATTACAGAGAGCTGAACAAGGCAACAATAAAGAATAGATATCCGTTGCCGAGGATTGATGACATGTTTGATCAATTGCAAGGTTCGAGCTATTTCTCGAAGATCGATCTTAGGTCAGGATATCATCAGCTAAAAGTAAGAGAGCAAGATATCGAGAAGACTGCATTCAGAACTAGATATGGACACTACGAGTTCTTGGTTATGTCGTTTGGACTAACCAATGCTCCAGCAGCGTTCATGGATTTGATGAATAGGGTTTGTAACCCGTTCCTTGATAAATCCGTGATAGTGTTCATAGACGACATTCTGAGTTACTCGAAAAGCCAGGAGGAGCATGGCAGACACTTGCGAGAAGTGTTGGAAGTTCTGAAGAAGGAGAAGCTGTATGCTAAGTTCTCCAAATGTGATTTTTGGATTCGTGAAGTCCAATTCTTGGGTCACGTGGTCAACCAAGAAGGGATAATGGTTGATCCAGCGAAGATCGAAGCTGTGACGAAGTGGGAACAACCGAAAAGTCCCACGGAGATTCGAAGCTTTTTAGGATTAGCCGGATATTACCGAAGGTTTATCCAAGGCTTTTCTTCGATCGCTAGTCCATTGTCAGCTTTGACCCACAAAGGAGCTACTTATGCTTGGGGTGAGAAGCATAAGGAAGCATTTGAGAAGCTAAAGGAGAAGCTATGCGAGGCACTGATACTTTCTCTACCCGATGGAGTTGAAGACTTCGCTGTCTATAGCGATGCGTCTGGTGTTGGTTTGGGTTGTGTTTTGACCCAAAGAGAAAAGGTGATAGCATATGCGTCTCGACAGCTGAAAGAGCATGAAAAGAATTACCCGACTCATGATTTGGAGTTGGCAGCGGTAGTTTTCGCTCTGAAAATATGGAGGCATTACCTCTATGGCACGAAGTGCAAACTTTTCACTGATCATAAGAGTCTCCAATACCTCTTTAATTAGAAAGAATTGAATATGAGGCAACGACGCTGGCTAGAATTACTTAAAGACTATGACTGCGAGATACTTTACCACCCCGGTAAAGCAAATGTTGTTGCTGATGCTCTCAGTCGGAAAGTCAATCCTGAAAGGAAAAGGCCAAGAGCGTTGAGAATTGAAGTTGTCTCAACTATTTTGGAAAGTATAAAGAAAGCTCAGAGCGAAGCTTCTGATAAGAATGACAGAAAGGAGGAACGTTTGGGCAAAACGTTGGTGTTCGGTGTAAACAGTCATGGACTGAAGGTGTTCCAAGATCGGATTTGGATACCTAAGACAGGAGGAGTCATAGATCTTCTGATGGAAGAAGCTCACAAGACCATGTACTCGATTCATCCGGGTAGCACTAAAATGTATAGGGACCTGAAACCCTACTACTGGTGGCCGACGATGAAGCTTGATGTTGCAAAGTATGTGGCCAAGTGTGTGACTTGTGCGAGAGTCAAGACACAACATCAGAAACCGTATGGGAGTTTAGAACCTTTGCCTGTGCCTATGGGCAAGTGGGAAGACATTGCTATGGATTTTGTCACTAAACTGCCCAGAACAAAGAATGGTCACGACATGATTTGGGTGGTCGTTGATCGATTCACTAAGAGTGCGCATTTCATAGCGGCCAGGGAGAAATGGTCTATGGAGAAGCTTGCGAATTCTTACGTGAAGGAAATTGTGAGGCTTCACGGTGTTCCGTTAACGATTGTGTCGGATCGTGATAGCCGTTTCACATCGAGGTTTTGGAAAAGTCTACAAGAGGAATTGGGTACCAAGTTGTGTTTAAGTACAGCTTACCATCCGCAGACTGATGGTCAGAGCGAACGAACGATACAAACACTTGAAGATATGCTGAGAGCATGTACTCTGGAATTCCTAGGTAATTGGGATGAACATTTACCGTTGGTAGAATTTTCCTATAATAATAGTTTCCACTCGAGCATTAAGATGGCACCTTACCAAGCTTTGTATGGACAGAAGTGTCGTACGCCGTCTTGTTGGCTTGAGGCTGGGGAAAAGCAGTTTATGGGACCGGAGTTGGTTCACCAAACTGCTGAAAAGTTGAAAATAATTAGGGAAAGAATGTTAGCAGCTCAGGATCGTCAAAAGAGTTATGCTGACAAGAAGCGGAGACCGATAACTTTTGAGGTTGGGGATTCGGTTTTGCTTAAAGTCTCGCCGTGGAAGGGACTTATAAGATTTGGTAAAAGGGGAAAGTTAAGTCCAAGGTTTATTGGACCGTTTAAAGTTCTTCAGAGGATTGGGAACCAAGCTTACAAGCTTGAACTACCAGAAGAACTGAATGGAATTCATAACACTTTTCATGTGTGTTATTTGAGGAAGTTCACGGGAGAAGTTCCCGACATAATTCCAATTTTTGAATTGAGAATTGATGAGAACAAAAGGTTGATTGAAGAACCAGAGGCAATTGTTGACCGAAAGACTAAGAAATTGCGACGCAAGATGGTTGGGTTAGTGCTTGTCCGATGGAAACACACGAATGGGCCGAATCTCACCTGGGAGACGGAGAGTGACATGATGGGTCGCTATCCGCATTTGTTTGTTGATGTGTGATTCCGGGGACGGAATCATTCTAAGGTGGAGAGAATTGTAACGCCTGTGTTTCCGGGCTTGCCATATTTAGCAATATAATAGTCTAGGTTAACCTTTGTAACCCGTTTTGAAATAATAAGAATGTATTATTTGAGTATTATGTGTTTTGTGCTTAATTGCTTAATTATGTGGTCTGATTAATTAAGAATAAAAATAAGCGTCAAAATTTAAGTGTAAAATAAACTTAATATCTTTGGTTAATGTTGTAGTAGTCGAAACGAGGTTTCCGAATATATATAGAACGCCCAAATCTGACTTCGTATGAGGAAGTTATGATTTATCGAAGTTCCGGCTTAGCGGTATACAGCCTGAAATACTCGAATTAAGATCGAGCGGTTGTTAGCCGAAGCAATCTAAATGAGAATCGAAGATCTCGTTGTTGGTATCGAAGCGATAAAAAGTTAGGCGAGAACGGACGTCAAACGAAGAAGTTATGAATTTATAACGAACGTTTCTGTCGCGGCCTATTAAAAATAATTAATAAAAATAAAGTCAAAATTAGCCGACGGAGTCTAAACGAAAGTCGTAGAGCATGGTCTCACCTTTCCGTGGATATAAAGAACGTCGAAAACGGAGTTCGTATGAAGAAGTTATGAATTTCCGAAGTTTATTAATCATTTTGTATTTTTATTTAATTCAAAATCGGAGGCATTATCCGAAGCCGTGTCACCGGTGTAATCCGGAGTACGCCCCGCGTACGAGGTTACGCTATCGCATAACTCCGATAGTGTCGACACTTCGGATGATGCATGCAATGACGATTTCGGACGCGTACGCGCTGCGTACGCCTGTACGCCCCGCGTACTCCGAGGCTCCAGCCTCTATATAAAGGATCCGAAGGCAGCCTCATTTGTTGTTCAATTTCTTCTCTTCTCTCTAGTCTTTTGCATCGTTTTTCGTGCCGAAGCTACCCCGAAGCCCCGGTATCATACTCTAGCCCCGAGGCAAGTCCCGAAACCCCGAAGATCCCGAGAAGCGCGGTTCCCGAGTCGAAGCTCTACCCGCGAGAAGTTCGATTTTCGAAGAGATCTTCCAGATCTGCTGAGGAATACTACTTCTATAAGCCGTAGTGCTGTCGGATCGTCTCCTGATCAAGTGAGTGTGTAGTTATTTCTTCTAATACAATAATACGAAGTATTTTATATAAAAATACGTGCTATGTGTATATATTTGGTTGTGTTATGTGTGAATGAGTATTCACATCTCTTCTATCTTATAGATCTGCTTATTTCTATATGAGATATGTGTTATGTGTGTGTGTGCCTCATCTGTTATGTGATATATGTGCTGATTAAAGCATGCTATACAAGTTTTCTTTAAACTACGTATGAAAATATATATTTTACCTACTAATATGTTGGGTAGAACATGGGTAGATAGTTGGTGTGTAATAAACAGATGAGAGGCCTCGATGTTGTTGTTGTTGTTGATCTAGTTATTCAGCGGAGTATGGATAACGACCACGGACTCTTTCTAGACAGTCCAGTGGAACGCTAGCAGGTTCATAACCTGTAGGTGTTGTGAACGATGTGTTCACCGGTGTACTCTATCCCCCTCATGGTTGCCTTTAGGATATCTATTGTTGAGGAAACCCCTTCGCAGTGATGTCCGTCTCGATGAAAATCCTAGATTAGGTCCCTTGAGATAGTTGTTTTAGGGACGTAAAGTGAGGATAACGGGAATGGGTAATCGGGATAGTGATTGGTTGGTGAAATTAAATAAAACTTATTTATTGTGGGTTGAAAACCCTATATGCTCACCAGGCTCCCAAGCCTGACCCACTCAGTTTTATTTGTATTACAGGAAGTGGCACAAGGACGTAAGATGGATGGATCATCTTGTTGTTTTGTTTACAAGTCTGTATATGTATATATATGTTGAATGACTTGTAATGTTTATCGTTTATGTTTTATGGTCTGTATCGGAACATGACATCCCGAGTTTTGATTATATAATGAAATGCATCTCTTGATGAAATGCTTTGATAAATATTATTTTATCATGTTTTGTTTTGGGAACAAATTCCGCAACTCTTTCAAATCAAAAGGATTTACTCTGAAAATATTTAAAAGCATAAATGAAAATCGGTCTTTTCTGGCTGAGATTTTGGGGATGTCACAGTTGTCCTCAAGAAAGATCAAGAAATAGACGAAACGGGACGATTTCTGGATGACAAAAAGGAACTTAGAATGAAAAGGGTGTGAAGGATCCTAAAGGCTAACAATAAATGCATGCAATGTAATGCCATGAAAATTGAAGGTATATACAAAATGCACTTGAGAAACCAAATGAAACAAAAGAAAAAGAAGATTAAGAACAAACACAAAATATGTACTTTTGTAACTAAATAAAGGTAGGATCACACTTTACATCAATGGGGCTTCGATCACTGATACCTTGGCAATCATCCTGTTTCCTTCCACATATCACAGACTCTCAGTGTGAGGAAGACCCGAAACGGTGTAACCCAATAATCCAACCGAAGTTTTATTTAGTCTTTATACCTTACTAAGATTTATGGGTGAAAATAACATAGTTCGGATTTCATGTACTTAAGACTAGATGTCAAAGAATCAGAATCGATGCATCCTTAAGAACCCGTCACGGCGAATCAGCTTTCGCTGAAACAGTGAGCCCACCCGAAGGGGCCCAGCTCCTATGCTTTCACTTTTTCGAGAGCCACAAGTATCATATCACACAGTTCTTCATTCGCCAGATTTGACTTGAATTCGCTTTTGATTTGATTGAACTTTGATTTGTACTTTGTTTTGAACTTGGATTCTTCAATCTTCATTTTTGGAATTTCTTTAGATTTCTTCGTTTTCGCATTTGAGAATCTGCTTAGGGTACTAGATATGACAGTTGTACCTTTCCTTCTTTCTTGACTGTGTGGGTCTGATACTTAAGCTCTCTGTTACCGCGAGGGTAACGCGTGTCAACAAATAGGTCCGTGTTCTGTGGGTTCAGAGTTGCCGATAAAGATTCTTTTTAAACATTCAAAAGCAAATCATCCTAAAGCTGTTATTACCGCCCAAAAAACGTTTCAATATAAATTCTTTTTATTATCTAAGGCTAAGGTCTCGAATTACGGTGTTTGGGTCCCCTAATTATGACAGCTGATTCTATGCTTCCGGTAACAATCCGGTTGCTTCGGTATGTTTTTCATTTCATGGAGCAATTGTATGTAAAGAGTGTCATCATCTTGTACTTTTTTTTTGAAAAATGCATGCATGAATATGAAATGCAAAATTGGTAAAATGCATGCATGAATATGAAATGCAAAAATTGGTAAAATGCACAAACTTGAATTTTTTTTTTTTTTGAAAAATGCATGCATGAATATGAAATGAACCTAGTGTACAACTCTACCCCTCCCCAAGCTTGAATATAAGCATTGTCCTCGATGCTCGGAGAGGGGGGAACAACCTAAAACGGAGGTGGAGGAGGGGGATAGTAGCTGGGGTCGTGGGTCCAAGCCCAGAAGTCCTCCTCCTGTTTGCGCTGACGCTCCTGATCCCGAGCGTACTGAGTGGTGAAGGTGGAAAAATTCTGGGTCAGGCTTGCAATATCTTGCTGGTAGGTGTCGAGGAGGGTATGGATTGACTGGAATGCATCCATATACTGCTGATGATAAGGTGGGGATGCAGTAAAATGAGATGAGATGGCACCACCGGTGGAGAAGCATGGCGGGGCTCCTCCTCCTCATCATCATCATCACCATCTTCCGCTTTGTCTTCACTTTGCTCATCTACCTCGGTGGAGTATGAGTGGGGGAAGATGTATGGAATGATTTGCCAATCGGTCATGTGAATGGGATCTCGGAAAGCAAGAATGCCTTTATTTTCTGGTGTGATGAGGAGCTTTGGATCATGATTTTGACCCACAGTCCAATGGTGTGTGCCATCGCTTGCCGAACGGAAGAGTCGCATGGACTCAAGGACAGTTGTGGTGAGATAAGGCTCACCCGACAGTGGCTGATGGGGACCGGGGTATGGGGCTCGGACTTGGGCGCTCTTGGCGAGCATACTGACAATACCCCCGCAAACAAGTTTTCCCGATCGGGATGCGCTCAGGCGGAGGAGCTTGTGGCACACAAATTGACCATAATGAGGAATGAGGTTTTTCTCGGGATGGGTCATTGCATAGAGGATTTTGAGTTCTAGCGCGCTGATGGTGCTTCGCTCCTCTCTAGGGGCGACGAGCAAAGCAATGATTCTATGGGCCACCTTCATCACGGGATGGATAAGTGATGAGGCTTTGGCAGCGCTAGAGACATATGGGTGTTGTCGGGTGAGTTGAGTCCACCATGTTGAGTCAAAAAATCCTTGAATTGGGTCGGTGGGGCCAAATGTGTTTTCCGTTGGGGCCCCCACAATGGCATTGATTTGATACAAAGAGATCTCATAGTCTTGATTCATTAGACGGAAGTAGAGGATCCCATGGTCCAAAAAAACAGAGGATAGAAACTCAGCTGTTAGGACTTTATAGCTCAATTCATGGACCCTCAACAAGCCGTGCCACCCTATATTGCGGAACATGGTTTTGACTTGGTTGTAAACATGAAACTCTTTTAGGGATGGAGCATGCGCAAATTTTTGGATGGCATGACCCCGTTTAAGGAATGACTCAAGTTTGCCCTGTTGAATTGGGCCAAGACATACGACACCGCAATGAGACGGGTCAATTGGGGGTGTTGGGGACCTAGGTGGAGGTGATGTGGATCTAGATGGAGGTGATGGAGATCTAGGCTTCCGACGGCGGGCGGATGATTTGGTCTGTCTTGGTCTTTTGGAAGATGTAGCTTCCATAGTCAAGTTTGGGACAAATTTAAAAGTCAATGGGTCAAAATGTCAAAAAGTCAACTGTTGACGGGTCCAGTCAACTTTGAACTTGGCCACCAAAATTTCGCGGGAAATTTGGTTTTCAAAGATTTCCTACTAAGAATCAAGTCCAAATAGATCACAATTTCAAGTACTTTGACTCAAGAACACAAAATCCAAAAGTTAGGAGTTGGAAAGAAATTACCGAATTGTGTGTTGGATTGTATTGTTCTTGATGGAAAAGATCTTCCTTAACCTCCCCAAGCTTGCCCCTTTCAAGATTGAGACACTAAAACACCAAAATCAAGTGAGAATTTTCGGATCTAGGGTTTGTCAAAACCCCCAAATCCACTATTAAAATGCAAGAAAATGGTGTTTAAGATGGAGAAGATGAAGTGTAGATGATGAAAATCAAACCTTTTTGTATATGAAAGCCAAAATCTTGAAGAGATTGAAAGGTTTTTTATGAAAATCGGACCTAAGGTTTTTGTTGGGAGAGAGGGGCTGTTAGAAAGTGAAAGTGGGGATAAATGAGGTCAAATCCCGATTTTTTTTCTTTAAAAAGGAGAGTAACTGCTGCGCGGACACGCCCCGTGTCGCCCTAGGCCAAATCGACATGCCCCGTGTTGGGGGTTCTATGATGAGTTAAAGACGAACACGACCCGTGTTGGGTCAAGGCCAAAACCCCACACGACCCGTGTTGGTCTCTGTAAGAATTTGGGACTTTTTTGCATAAACACGACCCGTGTCAATTGCAGGCCAAAATGAGACACGACCCGTGTTGGTCTCTGGAAGAATTTGGGACTTTTTTGCATGGACACGACCCGTGTCAATTGTAGGCCAAAATTAGACACAACCCGTGTTGGTCTCTGGAAGAATTTGGGACTTTTTTGCATGGATACGGCTCGTGTTCCATTAAGGCTAAGAGGAACACGACCCGTGTTGGTCCCTAGATGCTAATCCCCACTTTTTGAATTTGAAAATTTCCCTCTCTTGGAAATGAAATACTTTTCCACCCCAAGGCCCGTTCTTTTGGTTTGAAAACAATGACAAAACACATTTGGAACATTAAAAACCATAAGAATGCAAAGAACGAAATGTTTTAACGAAAAATGACGAAAATACCTCCGGGTTGCCTCCCGGTTAGCTGCCCTTGTTTTAGGTCGTTGGCTCGACTTTGTCCCCTAGGTGTGCTTCATTCTTGGTATGTGGGGTTCTCCAACTCATCTACCTCTTCATTCTTCACCTCAAATCCTTCATAAAACGGCTTCAACCTGTGACCATTAACTTTGAATGTTTTACCCGTTTGCTTGCTCGTGATTTCCACTGCACCATGGTCAAACACCCTTGTGACCACGAAAGGACCGACCCATCTTGATCTTAACTTTCCTGAAATTAGCTTGAATCTTGAGTGGTAAAGCAACACCTTTTGTCCTTGTATAAAAGTCTTTCGGGAGATTACCCTGTCATGATATGCTTTTGTTTTCTCCTTATAGATCATGTTACTTTCGTATGCATCATTCCGAATCTCCTCTAGCTCTTGGATATCAAGTTTTCTTTTATTTCCCACCTCATCTTCACTCAAGTTGAATTTCTTTACCGCCCAAAAAGCTTTATGCTCAAGCTCAACTGGAAGATAACATGCTTTACCAAACACAAGCCTATATGGGGACATACCAATGGGAGTTTTAAAAGCAGTACGGTATGCCCATAAGGCATCATCTAGCCTCAAGCTCCAATCTTTGCGGTTTGGGTTGACCGTTTTCTCCAAGATACTTTTGATTTTCCTATTTGAGACTTCTGCTTGTCCATTGGTTTGGGGATGATAAGTTGTTGAGACTTTGTGTGTCACTCCATATCTCTTCAAAACAGCTTCTAGCATCCGATTGCAGAAATGAGTCCCGTAGTCACTTATGAGCGCCTTTGGTGTGCCAAACCGTGAGAAAATCTGTACCTTAAGGAAATCGACCACAACTTTGGAATCATTAGTACGGGTGGCCTTAGCCTCCACCCATTTGGACACATAGTCCACTGCTAACAAAATATAAGAACAACCAAAAGAGGGCGGAAATGATCCCATAAAGTCAATGTCCCATACATCAAAAATCTCACATACTAGAATAGGGGTAAGGGGCATTTGATTTCTAGAGCTTAAGGATCCGGATTTTTGGCACTTTTTACAATGTGCACAAAGTACATAGGAATCATGGAAAATAGAAGGCCAAAAGAATCCGCTATCTAAAACTTTCCTAGCTGTCCTTTGGGGTCCAAAGTGACCACCACAAGCATAAGAATGGCAAAAATTAAGGATAGATTGTACCTTTTTTTGGTCAACACACCTGCGAATTACTTGGTCCGCACAGTACTTCCAAAGATAAGGCTCATCCCATATGTATCGTTTGGCTTCCTTCTTGATTTTGTCTCTTTGCCAACGGGATGAATCTGGGGGAAATTGACTTGTGATCAAGTAATTGACGATATCTGCATACCATGGTGCTTCTTTGGCTGCAAATAGATGCTCATCTGGAAATGTGTCACAGATTGGTATACCATCTTCGGGCGATACGATGCGACTTAGATGATCTGCAACCAAATTTTCCTTTCCACTCTTGTCTTTGATCTCAATATCGAACTCTTGCAAAAGCAGCATCCACCGTATTAACCTCGGCTTTGAGTCTTTCTTTGTAAGCAAGTGCTTTATGGCTGCATGGTCCGAGTATATGATCACTTTAGTTCCAAGGAGGTATTGTCGAAACTTCTCTAAAGCAAAGACAATAGCAAGCAACTCTTTCTCTATTGTGGTGTAGTTGCCTTGTGCCCTATCAAGGGTCTTTGATGCATAGTAGATGACATGGTGTGCTCGGTCAACCTTTTGTCCCAAAACTGCCCCAACCGCGGTATTGCTAGCATCGCACATGATTTCGAATGGGAGATCCCAATTTGGCGGTTGAATAATGGGGGCGGATGTCGACAAATCTTTCAAAAGGTCAAATGCCTTTTTGCATTCATCACCAAACTCAAAATCAGCCTCCTTTTGTAGAAGTTGACACATCGGCACCGTGATCTTGGAAAAATCCTTTATAAACCGCCGATAAAAACCTACATGGTCAAGAAAAGAACGTACTTCCCGAACATTTTTCGGGTATGGTAAGCTCTTAATAATATCTGTTTTGGCCTTGTCGACTTCTAAACCTTTTTGGGATACCACATGTCCAAGTATCAAGCCCTTGTCAACCATAAGATGGCATTTTTCATAATTAAGGACTAAGTTCATGTCAATACACCTTTGTAAGATTTTGGTGAGATTTTGCAAACATTCATTAAAAGAGTTTCCATAAACAGTAAAATCGTCCATGAAAACCTCTATGATATTTTCGACATATTCTGAAAATATGCTCACCATACATCTTTGGAAGGTCGCGGGTGCATTGCACAAGCCGAAGGGCATGCGTCTATACGCAAAGGTGCCGAAGGGACATGTGAATGTGGTTTTCTCTTGGTCTTCCGGGGCAACCGGAATTTGATGAAAACCAGAGAAACCATCAAGGCAGCAGTAGTGGGATTTCCCGGCTAATCGTTCTAACATCTGATCAATAAATGACAAAGGGAAGTGGTCTTTGCGGCTGGAAGCATTCAACTTCCTGTAATCGATACAAACTCTCCACCCGTTTTGCACACGGGTGGGTACCAATTCCCCTTCGGAGTTTTTGATAATGGTAACTCCAGCTTTTTTCGGGACTACTTGCACAGGACTCACCCACTTACTATCAGAAATGGGATAGATTACACCTGCATCCAAGAGCTTCATGATCTCCTTTTTAACCACCTCCATCATAGGTGGATTCAACCTCCTCTGTGCTTCACGGGTTGGCTTGAAGTCCTCTTCCATCAGTATTTTGTGCATGCATAATGATGGGCTCAACCCTTTTATATCTGCAATAATCCAACCAATAGCCTCCTTGTATTTCTTCAAAATGCCAACTAACTCTTTTTCTTCTTCTCGTGCCAGCTTGGTCGAAATTATCACTGGTAGTGTCTCTTCCTCTCCAAGATAGGCATACTTGAGATGGTCGGGAAGAGCCTTCAACTCAAGAGTCGGCGGTTGTACTATGGATGGGAGAAGTTTCGGATTAGAACTTTTTAGCTTCATGAGGGGTGGTTCAACTCTCATGGGATGTGCTTTCTCCAAGGAATCAATTACTTCAATCAATTCGTCTTCCAATGTGTACTTGTCAGCCAACTCCTTAATCCCTGTCTCATCAAACTGTTTGCTCAAGATGGTGGTTAGCACATCTTGGCTTGACATCTCAAAGCAATCATTAGTACATGAATCAATAACATCTATGAAGTTTAAAGAATGAATATCGCTAGGATAACGCATGGTTTCAAAGATATTAAAGTTAATTACCTCACCATCGAACTCCATTGACAAAGTACCATTGGCTACATCTATTTTTGTTTTTGCGGTACTCATAAAGGGTCTCCCCAAAAGGATGGAGCTCGATTGTGGGATGTTTTCATCACCCATGTATAAAACATAAAAGTCAGCGGGAAAAACGAGCTCATTAACTTGCACTAACACATCCTCCAATACACATTTCGGATGTACCAAAGACCGATCAGCAAGTTGAATGATAACTCCGGTTTTTGATAAAGGTCCAATTCCCATTGTCTTATAACTTGAATATGGTAAAACATTAATTGATGCCCCAAGATCAAGCATGGCACGTGGTACAAAAAGGTTACCCATTTTGCAAGGAACCGTGAAAACACCCGGGTCCTTGCATTTTTTTGGTAGCCGCTTTTGTAACACGGCTGAGACATTTTCGCCAACCTTCACAGTTTGATTTCCTTTAAGCTTTTTCTTAGATGTGCAAAGTTCCTTAAGGAACTTAGCATATCTAGGAATCTGTGTAATGTCATCTAAAAGAGGGATATTGATTTCAACCTTTCGAAACATGGTCATGATTTCGTCATCTTCCCTTTCTCTTTTGGTGCTTGCCAGCCTTGAAGGAAATGGAGCTGGTGTGACTTTCACTTCGGATTCTATTAGCTTCTTGGACTTTGGAGTACTCTTCTTTTCCTCTTCTTTGACAGCTTCTTCCACCTCAATCTCTTTCTCTTCTTCTTCTTCTTCATCCGACATCCTTAGACTTTCATAGCTTTTCCCACCTCTTAGTGTAATTGCACACGCATTGTGTTTTGGGTTCTTCTCCGTTTGAGAGGGTAGCTTGCCTTGCGACTCCATCTTACTCACGGATTGAGCAAGTTGTGATACTTGTTGCTCCAGGATTTTTATGCTTGCCTTGGTTTCTTGTTGAAAGCTTTGAGTACTTGTGGCAAGGCTTTTTACTATGTCTTCTAAGGACATACTTGAAGAACTTGCTTGTGGAGGGGGTTGTTGTGGATGCCTTGGTTGGAAATTTTGAGGTTGGAATGGTGGTCGTGGTTGATTTTGAGGAAATGGTGGTCTTGGTTGATATTGATGCGATTGATTTTGCTGATAATTCCCTTGTTGATTGCCTCCCCACCCTTGATTAGTGTTCCATCGCTAATCACCTCTTGGTTGCTCATAACCTCTCTGATTTGCCCCTGAATAGCCTCCCATGACTTTCGCTTCTTCATAATCTTCCTATTGAAGTTGTGGGCACATATCGGTTGGATGCCCCACTTGGGTGCAAATACCGCATAGGCGGGGTGTGGGCTGCACACCTTTGTCTTTGGCCAACATCATGACTACTTTCGTGAGCTCGGACAATTGAGCTTCAATCTGAGGAGTTTTTACTTCTTTTACACCCCGGGGTGCATCCGTATACCATTCTTCGTCATGACTTGAATGTTTAGAATCTTCGGCCATGTTCTTAATTAGATTTCGGATCTCAGTTGGGGTCTTATCGGGAAAAGATCCACCATTAGAAGCATTGAGAAGCCTTCTTTCCATGGGGGTCATACCTTCAATGAAATATTATAGGAGTTGATACTCGGTGATCCCGTGCTTTGGACAACGAGCACAAAGTTTCTTGAATCTTTCCCAATATGTGTGGAAAGCTTCTCTTTTGTGGTGCTTGATTCCGATAATTTCCCGTCGTAGGGCTGAAGCTTTCATTTGGGGAAAATACTTGTCCAAAAACAACCTCGCAAGGTCCACCCAAGTAGTCACCGTCCCTGGTGGAAGGTCATAGAGCCAGTCTTGCACTGCAAAGGGGAATGCCCTAAGCTTAATCTGATCCTCCGTGACATTGTGTGGTTTCATACCTACACATACTACATGGAACTCGGTGAGGAACTTGTGAGGATCTTCGTTCTCCAATCCTCTAAAAGTTGGGAGTAAGTGGATAAGCCCGGATTTTAGTTCCAAGTTGGTGGTGGCTGGGTATGTGATGCAAAGAGGTTGTTGAGTCACCTCTTGTCTTGACCATTGACGGAGAGTTTGTTCGGGTGGTGGGTTTGGAGGACCTTGATTCCCTCCAGGGTTATGTGCGATGGCTTGAGAATTGGTTGTGGTTTTTGTAGGTGAACTGTTTAGGATATTATGAATAGGTGAAGAGGGTGGAGTGGTATTTATGGGTGAGGTTGTTTGTGGTGAGAGTAATGAGCTGTCTGTTTTTGATGCGGATACACTTGAGAGGGGTATGTCCTCCCAAATGTTGATGACCGGGGGATTGGATGATGAAGAAGTACCGGAAACCGGTTGCCTCTTACGAAGCTTGGCTTGCTTCCTTAACTTCTTTGCAGTCTTCTATATCTCCGAATCAATTGGCAATGGTGTACATGTACGAAAAGATCTAGGCATAAACAATTAGTAACACCGTCTCCCCGGCAACGACGCCAATTTGTTAGGGGTGTCAAACCCAACAAATAAAGGGGTACGATATACTCCTAAGTAACACTACTCTATTGCACTAGAAAGTAGTACAAGGCAAGTAGGGTCGATCCACAGAGACACGGGACAATCAGTCTATACCCTTTTTGCGTAAGGTACTTGTTCACAAAAGATGAAAGAAAAAGGGGGATTTGATTGCAATGATTAGACAAATAAAGTAAAATCACAAGTAATTGGATGAATGAGTAAATTAAATTCTGATATTATAAAGATTCCAACTTCATGTATGACACTTCAACAATGTGAATCCAAGATGACAAGACCTTTGTTTCATTCTATCTTAGTTGGTACTTGAAAATGTTAACAAGCTCTAACACTTTCCATTCACCATAATAATTAACCAAAACAAGCTCTTTGATTAATCCTAACCTTACTAACCTAATCTAAACAAGCTCTTAGAATTAGATTGAAAGATTGCATGAAGCTTTATGTGAATGTTCCCAACAACACCCAATACTCCTCATAAGCTCGGGAGTGTAAAAGTGTATGAATAAGATTTACACTAAATTCATTCAGCAGATGTCAATTTAATGCTTGTTACTTGTTCAATTTCACAAAACAATTACAGATTTTGTAAAAGAGATAACTTGAATGACCTAACCCTAATTCAAATGGCCAATAAGAATCACAATTAGAATCAAACATTCAATTGAAGCAAAATCAAATTCATTAGATAGAAAGTAAGAACAAACATCATGTCATATGATTAGATTCACAACTAGAAAGTCAAAACATGAGTTGGAGAAATTAGAGTTCTAGCCACACATGACTAGAACAAAACCAGAAATCTAGAAGATGAATTCAAGAATTAAAATGCTTACAAATACGAAATCAAAATGTTTCCAAATGCTTAACGGACAATCCTTGCTAAAAACTTCAACTCCTTCTCCTAAAAAAAATGCTTTTTTTCTGCTCTACTTTCTCCCAAAATGACCTCATTCCCGAAATAAGAAAAGAGGAAAAACTATCAAAAAGACAGTTTTTAAGTCGACCACGCCCCGTGTCGATATAGAGCAAATAAACACGGGCCGTGTTGAGTGTAAGTACGATGCCCAAAAATGCCCAGATAGCCCAACACGCCCCGTGTCCATATAGGCTAAATGAACACGGGTCGTGTTCATCGAAGTCAGACGATAAATGTTTGATAGCCAAACACGCCCCATGTTAGATTCTAGGGCAAACCCAACACGCCCCGTGTTGCCCTCTGGATGCTCGTCCAAACTTGATTTTTTCTAATTCTTCCGATTCTCGTCCAATCGTCCCGTAATCTTCATCAACGCTCCCTAGCACCTCCAAAAGCACGCTCCAACCCCTGGTTCATCTGAAATTGACATGAAAGAGTGCAAATAAGGTTGTTCAAGAAATTAACCTAGATATGCTAAAATGCAATAAAAACAACGAAATTATTTTAAGGATATACATAGAAAAAGGGCTAAAAGTTATGCAAAAAGGGTGCACAAAATGCACCCAACAAGGTGAGTAACTCACATTATGGGGAGTTCTTCAGCAACTAATGGTAGGGTACAGTCGGAAACCTAGGCAAGCCTATGAAGTGCTTCGGTGGTTTTGATGGAGCTGTTTAGCGAGTATTTGGAGTATCGGTTTGAGAAGGTGACTTAGAGGATTCGGGATGATTCTTGAAGGAAGTATGGATAGGTGTGGAAGGTAGTATTGGGCCCATACTACTGAAAGCACAGGATCCATACTCAAATCGGGGAGAGTCTTGGAGAATCTAGGAAGCCTGTGGGATGAGGATACTTGGGCATGTTCTGATCATTGGTGTGATTGTTTTGTCTTGGTGTGGCTATGAGCACACTAGGAGGAGGTTCAGGTTTTGGTTCAGGCTTAGGTGTAGGTACTGAGCCAATCTATGAGTGGATGAAAGAGTCATCTCGTCGGAGATTACCTGTGGTATTTTGGAGCACACTCCTATGATCTTTGGTACGATCAAGGAGGGGATGTTGGAGATTCTGGATGAGCGTATGGGTGCATTCTGTACTGAGATTATGTCTATTGTTGGTGCTCGCACTCTTTTCTTCCGTGAGTTTCGTGCTTGTGGAGATCTCGAGTCCTTTGGGAAGAAGGACCCCATTTCTAGTAGGAGATGGTTAGCGGACGAGGAGATGCAGAAGGTAAGGTATCATATCATGGGATGTCACCAGGGAGTTTGCGAGTTTGTCAGGGTGCGAGACCCTGAGCGTTGTGATTGCTAGGGCTGGGAGCGTGAGATTGATTTGGAGCACCTCAAGAAAAGGAAGTCAGAGAAGACTCAGATTTCAGTTGGCCAGGTGAAGAGGCCCATGACTCAGGATTCACTTTTGGGAGGCCATCAGGGTCAGGCCCGTTATGCCATGTATGGGAGGACCCATGTGGGAGGATATCGGCAGACAGACCAATGATGTTCAGTTATGGTCAGATGGGTCATTTTAGTAGGGATTAACCTATGGGTAGGTTCTAAATTCTGATGTGTTTGCACTTCAACCAGGTGGGCCACAAGAAGGCCGAATGTCCAATGTTGAGGGGTGGAGCAGTGAGTGCACCTGCTCCAGTTACTTTGAGGATCGTTGACAGTCGTGAGGGTAGGGAAGGAGCTCCAGTTACTTAAGGATTTGGTTTTGTATCATGGGAATCAATTGGGGTTATTGGGCTTGCAGAAATTTCGGGAGGTATTCATATGGATTTTAAGAGTTGTGCGATCATCGAGATTGGCTAGTAATGGAATGCTAGTATTGGTTAGCACAAGTCGTCGTCAGTTCGAGTTATAAAGAGGTAAGATGGGATGGGAATCCATCAAATTTTGTGGGTTTGGGAGAGCTTAGACGAATCTAAGTAGGGGAAAATCGTTCAGATTTTTGGGAGCTGAATCAACTGTGAAAATAGGGTAAGTTTCACATCACATTCGGGAGGGGAGACGACTCAAGTGGTAGTCTGGATAGAAGTTGTGTAAGTTGGGAGTTCAGGAAACTTCCCACAATTGGTTGGTGTCTTCTTTGTGATGTATAGAAGGCGTGTGGATGGATCCAGGTGAGGGTTCTGTTAGAGCCTCGCTGCCTGTTCTTGTTTGATGAAGGCTTTGGGGTTCGAAGTGTGACCCGACCACCTGATTAGGATTCATTCGGATGTGGGTTCGACTCAGGATGATTGTGGTTGATATGGTAGAGGTATGCTAAGACCATGGGCGGTGACCATGGCGGGATTGACGTGTCGTAAGACTGCGGGGTGTTCATAGCATTCCCTGGATTGGCAGATAGTATCGAAGTGTTGTAAGATTGCGGGGTGGCCGGTGGCCGTAGCATTCACCAGGATATCAAGAAGTTGTGGAAATTTGTTGTAAGTCTACGATGGGATCGAAGCATTCACCAGATTGAGGTAGACCATCGTTAGGGTGGTCGTGAGTATAAATGAGGATCAGCTCGTGCCTTAGGCAAGGAGAAGAGTGGGGTCGGAGAGTATCTCTATGTTATGGAAAGAGAACCATTGGGGTCCTAGGTGAGGTTGGGCTTGTGTAGCTCTCGATGGGGTAAGACCCATGGGCATGACCTGTCCGTTGGAATAAACTTGGTGAGACCCGTGGGCGAGGCCCGCATGATTATGGAAATGCAGGTGAGACCTGGTAGAGACTGGTTGGGTTAAGGAATTAGATTATGGTATTAGTGGGATGACCATGTGGCCAAGGAATGGCATAGTATGGTGCATAGGATAGGGTAGCCTTATCAGTTGGACTCTCAGGAACCTGTTGGCTGGACCAGGTGAGAGATTGGTAGGCTCGGTGATGGATTCGATATTTTTTATCCCAGTTTAGTGAATGGATGCGGTGAATTAGAAGATTTCAGGTGAAATGCAAGTGTAAATCCTTGGATCTTAAGCTATGAGTTATGCACCGAGTTGGCTTTTGGTCGAGACTCGCGTTGGGAGTTGTTAGTCTGGTTATGCAAGATCAGTATTTTAGCAAGCTATGGATTAAGGAATTTGTATGTTAGGTTATTATTTGGAAGGTTCAGGGTCAAAAGGATGTTTTCAGTTCTGATGGTAAGAGGAGACCCTTGTGATTGTGTTTAAGAATGGTTCTACTTGTGCAGAGGTCAAAAAAGTTATGGGGCTTCGGAATTATAGAAGTAACATATTGGAACGACAGTTATGAGATTAGTAATTTTTCAACACTAGAATGTTTTGTTCGGAATGTTGCTTCCCAGGAGGGTGGTAAGGAGTGATTTCGAGGACGAAATCTAATTTAAGTAGGGGAGAATTGTAACACCCTATTCCGAATCGTTTCCTAATGCGGGGTGGTGACCCGAGGATCGGGTATCATAAGGCCTAGGGCCTTTGGAAAAGAGAGATTTAGACTCATACATGCGTGGTAATGTAATTTAGGTGATCCAGGAGTTCGGTTTGTGTTTTGGGAGCCAAGGGGTATATCGGTAAAGTGTCAGTTTGGGTTTTTATGAATATTTGATTTTAGTTCGGGAAGTTTTAAAGAAATGATAATTTGATAGAAGTGTAGAACTTCTCGTCACCTTTTTTGGATATAAGGATTGTCAGAAACGGACTTAGAATGAAGAAGTTATGGCATTCGGAAGTTTGGTGGTTTTAGGGTTAAACCGAGTGAGCGGGGCGTACACAAGTGTACGCATAGCAGACTAATGTTAAGGCCAGTACGCGGGGCGTACAATGTTGTACGTTGGGTGTACTAAGCAAGATGATCGTGGGTGCTTAAGGGAGTACGTTGGGCGTACCAGAAGTACGTAGGACGTACTCCAGTCAGACCCAAACCCTAATTTATGGTCTTGGACCCTATTTAAGCTCCTTAACTCACCACCAAACCCTATTATCTTCAACCTCCATCCCTTTAAACCCTAGCCCCCATTTGAGTGGTTTTTGAGCTTTTGGTCGTATTTCATGCTTTTTGGTGTTCATAGAAGAAGAAGGAAATTTTTTGGAGAACTGTGGGATTGCTTGAAGCTTTTGGATCCAGGTTTGTTGCATCTTGATATACCTTTTGGAGATATAAAGTTTCTATATTGATATACCTTTTGGTTATCGTATGTGTTCATATGGTTATATGTGTACTGGGCGGGGCCCGGTGACTGACAGATATGTATACCGAGCGAGGCTAGATGTCGGGTGATCTCGACGTGTGGGATCCGATGTCGCGTGAGGCTCGATGAAGGTCGGGGGGATATGTGTTTATTATGTATGGTATGTAGTATTTTGGGGAACTTACTAAGCTTTGTGCTTACTACTTTTATGGTTATGGTTTTAGGTACTTCTGGTTCGAATGGGAAGGACCCGACATGATCACAATGCATCCACCAATGTTTCTGCATTATAATGATTTTGGGATTTTACTATGATAATTGTTTTCTTATAAAATACTTTTGAATATTTAGAAGAAGAATATTGAATGTTGACTTAAATATAATTAATATTTTGGTTGAATTAAAAATGAATATTTTACCTCATAATTTCAGGACGTTACATGAGTAATGTCAGACCTAGTAAATGTCAATGTAAAGCACCGACCAAATTTCTATATAGTGTGGGGTCAACAACAGGAGGACGAGTGCCTTCAAACTTAGCGGATAGATCGGCTGGAGTGGATGCAGGTTTATAGTTAGCCATGGAAGCTCAGTCAAGAATCTCAGTAGCATATTTTGATTGAGATAAAAAAATTGTCGGTTGTGTTAGTAGCCAAGATACCCAAAAAATAGTGAAGATCCCCAAGGTCTGTCATAGAGAACTTGGAACTCAATAAAGTGGTGATATGAGTCAACAATTGAGTCGATGATCCTAGAGGAACAATATCATCAACATAAAGTAACAAATATGCAATGTGAGTGCCTTGTCGAGAAATAAATAAAGAGGAGTCACATATGTTGTGAAAAAAGCCAATACGAGAAATTAACTGGGCAAATCGCTGAAACCAGGCATGTGGGGCTTGCTTGAGACCATATAACGAAAACTGAAACAAGAAAACATAATCAGGGCGAGATGGATTGTGAAATCTCGATGGTCCATGCATGTATACCGTTTCATGAAGATGACCATGAAATACATTTTTTACATCAAGCTATCGAGTGGGCCATTTATGAGTAACAACAATACTAAGCATCGTGTGAATAGTAGCAGGATTCACCATTGGGCTAAATGTCTCATCGCAATCAATACCTGGTCGTTGACTCTGCCATTGGCAACAAGACGCGCTTTTGTAGCGAGACAAGGATCCATCTACATTAAGTTTCTTTTTGGACAACCAAATACAATTAACAATGTTAGCAGCCGGTGGTCTTGGGACAAGTACCCAATTCTGATTAGAGATAGACGCAATATATTCATTTGTCATGACATTAAGCCAATTTGGATCCTAAAAAGCTTTGAGATAATTTTTTGGAACAGGGGAGGTGGTGTCAACATGTAAATTTAATTAACAAATAGGTTTAAAAATCCCTTGCTTACCATAGGTGACCATAGGATGAAGGGTATGATTGATGTGTAAATATGTCCGATCTTTTGTTCGTTTTTTGCACCGATCTCCTTCAATCTTCTTCCAAACTCTCCCAAACTCTCAAGGCCGGAATTTGTTGGGTCTAAAAATATGTTTTATACTTTACTTTTCTAGGCAATTCTAATTTTCCGTCTAGGACCGAAATCTGTTCATGCCCCAGGTGGTGTTTACGGTCGTGAACCCATTTGCGGCTGATTGTTCCATATAAATAGATGTTAGATGGTAGAGTGTGTATGGCTAGAGAAGGTGCAAGTGTGTGTGAATCTTGTTGGATCATAACTCTTATCATCAATACATTAAAGATTCATCTTATTCTTCTTCTCCTTCTTCTTTATTTTGATCTTGCATCATCCAATTGATTGGGATTTCGCACCATCAATTGGATCTGATTGATACGTCAAGCAAATTTGAGACTTACAATTGGTATCAGAGCTTGGATTGTATCAATCATTTTGGCCAGATCTGGAGCATTTTTGATATTTTTTTGAAGGATTTTTTTGTTTTTTGGATAGTTCTTGGCAAAATAGTGGGGGTTTGTTCTTTGTATTTTCTATAAAAACGACTTTTGGATCGAGTTTTGAAGCAAAAAGGGGCAATAAACTCTGCTTTTCACGTCATTTGCGAGGTGTTTTCGCGATCCGAAGAAGCTTTCACGGCCGAAGAAGCTTTCACGGCCGAAGAAGGGTTCACGACCGAAGAAGCTTTCGCGGCCCGAAGTTCATTTACGACCGAGAAGGGTTTGCGGTCAGCAGCCTCGCGTGTTCGGCTCGTGTTCCTGGTCAGCCTCATTCTCGGCCCAGCAGCGTGTGCGGTCCTCGTGCGTAAAGTCCTCAGTGGGTTCACGGTCTTCGCACGTTCAAAGTTCTCGCCTCGGGTTCACGGTCAGCGTTGTTTGCGGTCAGTCCTCGCAAGTGTCATCCTCGCAGCAACAAATATTCAAAAGGAATTGGGTGGTTGCAAGGATCGAACTTGTGTGGATCGCCTCCTTAGACCACCGCCTTACCATTTGATCTAGAAATGAACTTGTTACAAGCCTTCGCAATTTAACTCAAATATTAATCTTTCGCACCTAATTTCGCAATTTTGACAAATTTTGCCTAAAAATCAGTTTTTCAAATTTTCAAATTTCATTTTCAACCAAAAGTTTTGGCCTTTATTTTTTGGACTATCATTTTTGACTTTTGATCTTAAAAAAAATTGACTTTGACTTTTAAGTTTGATTTTTCAAGTTTGCTTTTTAAATTTGACTTTTGAATTTGACTTTTGAGTTTTTAAGTAAAAGGGCAATTAAAAAAAACAATGTGTTCCTCAAACATTCCGGTCAATGAAGTTTCTTGTTCTCAAACTTGCATTAACACTGTTAAATTTTTACGTGAGCAAATTGAATTAATAAAAAGGGAGAACGAGAACCTTAAATATGAGGGGTACCAACTTAGGAAAGGCCGAAAACCATTAAAAGAACAACTAGAGGCCAAGACGAAAGACTTTAGGAAATTATAGGAGGAGTACAGTAACAAGTGTGTCAATTATAAATATCTTCATAAAGAACTTGCTATTATAACTGAAGAATTCTACTCATTGAAAAATCGTTTTGAAAATGCTGATTTCCATTTTAAAAAATATGATGTGTCAAGTGAGGTAGTTGAATCCATGATAGAAAAGTAATTAAAATGCAAAGATAATCAAAAAAAGGGTCTAGGGTATCACAGTGTACCACCTCCCTTTAATGACATTTATAACCCACCCCTTGAAACCAATAAGGAAGAGACACCTGCTTAGTTTGGTCCACTCCCTGAACCAGCTCCAGCTTTAGTTAAAACTAAACAATCAGGGCCAACTGAGGGTGTTGAGATAAAGAGTGTTAATGTTTCTACTTCATGTGCAGGTAAAGTAGCAGAATATGAGGACAAGGAGAACATAACTACTTCTAATTTTGTTGATGCTGTTGATTGTCAAACAAATAACTCCTTGAACTCTTAATTCGTTGCTTCTAACTCAGTTGCTACTAATCAACCAGTTGTTGGTAAATACAGGCCACCAAAACAAGCAAATCAGAGTGCCTTCTGCAGCTGTGCTTGTGGGAACAATAAGAGACAAGGGCACGCCACCAGGGGCAGGGTGAAACAATTCCCTTGTGAAGAAAAAGACATGTTTTCACTATGGAACACCTGGACACATTGCCAGAAATTGTTCTAATGGTGCATACGTTCCCTACTACGCAAAAGGATGGAAAAATGCATCAAGAGGGAGATTTGCCAAAAGAAGCTCTTCAAGGTCACAATTGCGCAATGGTGATTGGAACATGCAAAAGGCCAAGAATCCAACTCCCAACAATAAGAAGGGAATGTCGGCCAAGAAGCCAAGCTCAAGAGATGCTCCAGTGAAGCCAATACCGGTTAGTTCAAAGCCATCTCGACGACCGACTTCAAGTTCAAAAGCAAGTACTGAGGCACCCATCTGCTCGAAAAAGAAATAGGTTAAACCCAACTAAAGATGGGTATCAAAGGTTCAATCTCCCAAATCTTCTAATGATTCTAATATTTCTTCATCTTATGTTTGTGATAAGCAGGACATGTCATGGGAGAGAGTACCTTGCTTAGACGGTAACGGTCAACCCAGTTTCAAAATGGACTGGGTTCCAAAGACCAACTGATCCCGCTCAGTGGCGGAGCAACTATGGCGGTGTATCATCAGACTTCAGTTTGTTGATAGTAGCTGTTCTAGGCACATGATAGGAGGCATCTCTCAACTGTACAACACTTAGAACTTTTTTGAGAGTATGTGTCCTTTACGGGAAACGAAGAAAGGAAAGGATCACACATGGGGTTTGTGCTTTACGATGTAAAGAGTTTTTGGATCTGTTATGAGATTATACGTGCTGTTCTCAGACCTTCTGGATGCAAATTCAATCGGTGACTTACGGTTTGAGCTTTCTTCTCGATACTCCTGAGTTTTTCTTACAATGATTCGTTTTGAAGATAATCTTTTATTTTCTTATAGTCTTTCGTTAGTAAGCATTATTGGGAAGTGATATGAAGTCTAGTGCTAAAGGGTAATTTATGATGCGTATAATACACGAAAGTCGAATTGTCTAGACTCTGTGTTCAATGTGCCGGCAGGGAAAAAGGATTCAAAAGGACTAGACATTGATTGACAAATGAAAGGACTAGACAATATGAACTTAGATATTTTCATTTGGACTGAAAATACGATGCTCGGGTAGATTGAGCAGTAAGATAAACATGGGAACCTGCTAGATACACTAAAAGTTAATTATCTAGAACTGTTGCTCAACATTTCCTTGATGTATGGACTCATGTCCTTAATTCCGGTATTAATAGGGCGACTAGGGGTTTTGATAAAGTAGCTCTGTAGGAAATTATTTTCTTGCTTTCTATCTGTCAGTCATATGTTGCTTACTTTGCATGATTGGAACACATCCGACCTGGGATACAACATATACATTTTTATTTCTGAATTCTTTCTTAATGATTGAATACTCACCTAAAGTAAGGAGTTCTTTGGAAGTTCTTGATTGTCGGGCTATGTCGGGAAGTGGGAAACACGTTCTAGTGCATCTAATATTGAACCATTTAATAGGTTGTCTGTAGATCTCGCTACTTAATTTAAGTGGACATCAATATCCTTGGTCGTCGTCATCAAAATGTTCATTTAAGAATATAGATCACAATGACTTGTCACTTATAATCTGTCCAACTTGTCAAATATCCTTTATGTTTAAGTGGACCACAATACCAGTGATTGACTAGATCCAGACATGCAGGCGTATGTTGATAAACGATATTGGATTGTCTAACAACTTTGATCCCAAATATGTTTGTTTTTGTTAAATTTGTTCATAGTTTTTCTCTATGCACAAATTTAGTAGGAGAATTAAAAATTTTAAAAATCAAACAAAAAATCTGAAAACCAAAAATCCAAAAAGTATTGTTATTTTTTTTAGAAATATGAAAAATACAAAAATACTGTGTGTTGAGTTTATTTTTAGTTTTTGTTTTTCTCAAATTTTGTTTGTCTTGAAAAGTGAATTCAAATGTAGATGAGACTCATGGAAACTGTATCGAGAATTTCTGAGCCATGGTGTCATCTGCGATCATCGAAGAATATTCATTTGAAGGAACAAGAAATGAAGATTATTCTTTCAACATTCAATCTTTCAACCACAGAAGCAAGGTGAGGCTATACTTGAAGATTATGTGACAGATTGCATTGAAGCCTCCTCAATCAATTTGCTGCTATCTATGAACCTGTTGAAGTGATTCAGAAGATTAGCTCTTTCTGTTGTTCTCTCTGAAGATTCTCAAGCTGAAAGCGCTAATTTTCAAGAATCTCTACAAGATGCCTCCACACCCAACGTGCGTTCAAAGTCAAATTTTGAAGAAATTCCCATATGCTCAAGATGAAGTCTTTTATTGAAGATTCATCAAGTTCAACTTGAAGTTGTGAAGAATTTAAAGGTTAATGCTGAAGCCAAGCACCAACTGAAGATTGACAAGAAAAGCCAACTGCTTTTTAGGGGAGTTTGTTGGGCCAATTAGAAAAGAAAGTTATAAACCAGGAGATTGTTGGGTCTAAAAATATGGTTTATACTTTACTTTTCTAGGAAATTGTAATTTTCCGTCTAGGACCGAAATCTGTTCACGGCCCAGGTGGTGTTTACGGTCGTGAACCCGCTTGTTCCATATAGATAGATGTCAGATGGTAGAGTGTGTACGGCTAAAGAAGGTGTAAGTGTGTGTGAATCTTGTGTTGGATAATAACTCTTATCATCAATACATTGAACATTCATCTTATTCTTCTTCTCCTTCTTCTCTATTTTGATCTTGCATCATCCAATTGATTGGGATTCCGTACCATCAATTGGATCTGATTGATACGTCAAGCAAATTTGGTACTTATAGAATTTAGTAGTTCTTAGGTGTTAGTAGCGAAGCTATGAGGCATCATAGATCCCGGAGAAATAGAGCTTTTGGTTTCGAAGTTCTGCCCGTGCAATGTCCGATTTTTCGTAAAACAACATGTAATTTCAGTTATGCTTACTGTACTTTAAGTATAACTTATATTTATGTTCGTAAACGTTATTATGAACTCATAAATAATAATTATTTGTAATACCGGTTATTAATGATACTGATCAATCTACTTACGGGAGTTATGTATAGGCTAGATCTATGAGGTGTTTAAAGTGGACTTTTTAGTCGGTACATTTTTTCATCAAACGGATCCTACATTCAATAAGATCTTACCTGGTTGTTCCATATCAGCTATAAGTCAGTATTCTTTTGGGGTTACTGATAAATATGAGAAAAACATTATTACGAATAACCTTTATAAATACGAACGAAGCAATAAGGCTTAGTAATATACGTATTTAGGTCGTTTTGAAGGTAAATTTGAAGGGCCAGTTAGAGAGATGCCTTTCCAGTGAGTTTTCCACCTATATCAGGTGAGTGCATAGTTACTTTCATGAAGATGATTTTAATACAAAGTATTTATTAAAAAGTATTAAATATATATTGAAAACTTATATGTGGATTAAATGCTTATTATCTAGGATATTTGTTAAATGTATATTTGATAACATACATTGTGTGAACCATATATGGTTATATATGTGTTAAGTGTATATATGATATGTTACATGACGGTCTTAATAAAAATAATATTACTTAAAAGATTAATGTATATTAAATACATGATACTTTGTGTTAAATACATACACTAAATTATAGTAGTGTTGTCTAAACATGGTTAGTATTGGAAGTTGATTACAATGATTGTAATCTTGTCTAAGTTTTTAAACTGAGACGTATAAATTATGTTTAGATCCAACTAAATTGGATAATAATAGTCATACTCTATATCGCTATAGTATTGTGAAGACTATATTAATAATGAATAGTGAACTGGTCTAGATTACAAACTAAGGTTTGTCAAGGATATTTAGTTCAAATTAAGTTAAAAGAATATTTGTTTATACCATGTATTATAAAAATATTACATAGGAAGGAAAATTGAATTGTAAGTTGATTACAGGTATTGAAACATTTTATTGTTTTAAACTAAGATGTATAAGGGGATGATGAGTTCCAATTAAGTTGGATAAAAGTTTAGTCGTATACTGTATTGAGATAATATGGTATAAACATGAAAACGGTTTTGTAATTTAATTACAAGTATTATAGTCTTGCCTAATAATGAAATAAGACTTATAAATGATGATTAGCTCAATTAAGTTTGAATATTGTTTAGCATCATATTAAGGGTGTGTGATAGGAACGAAGAGTAGAACTCTTCTATGAAACTATCAGGTATTGATGTACGTATTACATATTGGAGTACGATATAGTATTCCTTCGGACAGCCTGATATGGTGGGTTTGATCTGGCAACTGAAACGGTATGTCTGGTCATTTCCCAGTGTAAGATAACATTACTTGATTATTTTAGATTGTCTTGTGTATTATGTTTCTAGTGCGGACTTATAACCCACAGACATAGATGAAATGGGATACCATATTCATCAAATAGTTTGATGGTTTAAATTGCCTTTATGACTTACACTGGACAAGAAAGCCCCTAGTTGTGTAGTCAAATGATTGCTCTAAACGATTCACCATATGAGTTGATTCTTCCTGATAATCATGGACTAGGATTTGTGAGAATCGGTTAGGATATGTATGGTTAAAGATGTTGGAACTTATTTAGGATATCGAGTGATTAAGATACAAACTACACGAGTTTTCAGTTTCGTTAGGTCTTTACATTCTAACATATGTTGTGTATTGATTATGACATCCTTAGGGGTTTTTGTATTTTGAAACATCTTTACTCAAGGTATTTTAATAATACGAGACTGTTTCTGCAAAATGTTTTATTGTATTGGGATTTTTTTACAAACAAAGATATTATGATTTTTAAAGCGTAAAGAAAAAATTTTCGGCTCTAAAAAATAGGGGATGTCACATATCAGGTTAGTTGTGCATTGGTGAGATCTGTTCAGTTTCTTTAAAGGTGTGGGATCTTGTTTCAGTTGTTTAGGAGAATGTTTCTATTAGCGGTTGAGGTTCGTCATTTCATTACATCCACTAATACTTCACCCTTTGGATAAGGTTGTAATGAATAACGAATGCAGTAGATCTAGGGTTGGTTGCATGTTCCCATTGGGGGTGTGTATTGTGGTTGATCATCAAATATAGTTATGAGGATTTCAGGTGGACTGAATAAGATAGCTTGAGAACATTTGGTCAGACTTTTTGGCATGGTTCTGTCTGATTTATGGCTTTCGGGTTGGAGCAAGTGTTCAAATTTCTATCTTATTTTCTAGTCACGTGCAATCAGGTTGTCATCTGGTGTTGCATCGGTAGCAACTTAGACTATGATGGGGTTGAGTGTTGTAGAATTTTAGGGATTGAGTTGCGTTTGGAAGGTTGGAGGGATGTTGATTGGGTTCTTGCAGGTCGGTGTGATGATGGTCGTGTTCCTATAGGCCCACTAAGGTGTTGGTCGTGAGTCTTTGGGCTCGTGTTTGGATGATGGCAAGATTGGTGTACGGCCTGAGCTTCTCAATCCAATGATTGGATGGTGTCACGACCTACCTTGAACTAGTGTGGATACAAATTAAGTGGATGAGACCTTTGGGTCTTGGTTCGTTTGTTTATTGGCATAATTAGGAGAGAAATATGTTATTACTACTAGTGGATCAATGGGTGGAAGGTTTAGGTTGGGGATTTCTAGGATGTTGACCTGTTGGAAAAGTCATGGTTGTTTATCAGAAGTTCCTTTTTGAGTTTCTTCTTAGTTAATCCTTGCTCGTTTATGTGAGAATGGTTTTGTGTGAGTTAAGTTACCAATATTGGACTTCGTTGAAAGCCTCTTGGATAACTTGCCAGGTGGTTATGCACGTGAGTTGTTATTGGAGTTTGGATGCCATGTAAGGTTTTTGGATTAACCATTATTACAATCATGGGAGCGGTGGGTTAGTGATGTCTTGTCAGGAAGTCAAGTGTGTGTTTAAAGTCTTTTGGGCAAAATTTTCAAATTTTGGATTGGTTGAAATTCACCATCGGGATGTTTGAGTGTTTTTCCTTCATGGTTTGGTGGTTTACCTAGTCAGGGCTAGGGTAGGTATGTCAAATGGATGATCACCAATCTTAGTTGTAGTTTTGTGAGTTTTTCGGTTTTAGTGGTTTTCGCTATGAAGTGGGTCTTACAGTTTGGGAGAGAAAAGTAGTTGTTGGAGTCAAATATTTCCAAGTGATTGGGTTATTTGTAGGCATTGGTTGCATCCCTAGTGGTCTCTCAACTTTTCTTTTTGGATACTTTGATTTTATGAAGTAGTGTGAGGAAGCATATGGATTGTGTTAGTGTTTTTTTTCTGAAATTCTAACCGAGACAGATTTCATGGACGAAATCCAGTTTAAGCAGGGGAGAGTTGTAACATCCAGTTTCGGGACAACGGACCGTAATTTGACCAAGTAAAGGTCTCAGGCTTCAAGGGATAAAGTTTGGGCCTTATTAGATGTTTATGATGGTGGTTAAGTTATTTATGCCCGTGAATTATGTTATGGAGCCAAAAGGGTAAAAATGGGAAAAAGTGATATTTTGGACTCTTTGCATGTATTAATGAATTAAGTTCGGTATACATTAATTTAAAATTAATTAGATAGAATTGTGGGGTTTGTTAATACCTTCACATGCATATAAAGATTACTGAAAACGAATATGAAACGAAGAATTTATGATTATTTAAAGGTTGTGCCTCCGTGTTTTAGGTCATTTTCAGTCTCCATCACATCTAGGCTTCCTTGGGAGCAAACCCTAGCAACCTCCTTTATAGTTTGAGCATCTCCTTTCTCCTCTCATACTTTTTGGTTGGTTTGTGGGAAGCTTTCTTGCAAGATCAGGCTTTGAAGCATGGTTTCAGAAGATCTTAACCCTCATTCACTTTCTGGACCTTTGTAAGTCATAAAGTTCCTTGATTTTTGTTATTTTGTCTTTGGATCTTTAAGTATTATGAGTTTTAGTCCATGAAATGATGTTTTAGTCCTAAAAACCTTTGTGTTCTTGGATTTTGATGAACTCATGGACTTCTAAGTGATATATTTAACTTTTGGACCTTTGTCAATGAAGAAATAGGATTGCTTTGAGTCTATGGACAACTTATGACCTTTTTTGTGAGGTTTTTTACATTATAATTTTAGATCTAGCTTCATGGAGTTGTTTTGATGAATAAAGTTAGAAATTTTATCCATTAAGATCCTTAGAAGAATTAATTTAAGCTTTTGAGCTCTAGAGGTTAAGGGTTAAGTGCTTAAATCATTAAGTTGTTTTGGACACTCACCACGACGCGGTGAATGGTGGCTTGTAACGCGGTGACGGGTTTCAACCACGTCTATTTTTTTTTTTTGACTTGTTGCAATGGTGCGGTCATGGGGTTGGCCACAACGCGATGGGTCAACCGCTAACCATTGACTTTTGACATGTTTGAGTTTTAGTCAAAATTTGGTATAATTGAGTATTTGACTAAGAACTAGTCTCAGTTTGGCATTAAGGAGCTCGTGCTAGATGGTTTGTTGCTGAGGTTGTTGTTGAGTTTTTGTTGTTTAGCTCATGTGAGTCTTCTTACTATACTGTAGGACACTGGGTGTCGTTATGTGCTTATTGTCTCTGTGACTCTTGTTGATATGCTTGTACGATATATACATGTTTGGTTGAAATATATATGTTGGGTTGAAAGAGACTCCTTGTCTGAAATAGGTCGTTGGGTTAAAAGAGACTCGTTGGCTGAAATAGGCCATTTGGTTGAAACATACGCCTGAAATAGGTTGTTAGGTTGAAACATACATGTTACTTTATGTATGGTTGAATATGTTATTTTGGGGAACTCACTAAGCTTTATGCTTACAGTTTTAAATTTAAATGATGTAGGTCTTTTAGTAGTACGGGAAGAGCACGACGTGATTGCATCGCATCTGTTGTTATGGTTTTGAGACGTTCCGTACTTATGAATTGATTACTTTGATTTATATTACCAATAACCGAATGTTATCTATTTTATAATTTCATGGTATGTTTTCCTCCGTTTTAAAAATAAAAAATTTGGGTTGAAAATTAAGACGTTACAGGATAGAAAGATGGTCATTCCTTTTATTGTAAGCGATATAATATCTTTCATTTTTTTCATCTTTCCATCTCGGTGCCACATTCCTCCCTTCCTTTATAGCGATTTTCAAATTTTCCTTTGGATGTCACATCATCTCTCATACATCATTCACATCATTTTTCAAATAATTTTATATGCAGCTAGGGACGAACAATAACCGACTAACAGTAATATTTCAAGATCATTGTACATATCAATGCATAATATATACTAAATTTGGTGCAAATTGTGATTTATGTCGACCCATTGAATGATTTTTTATATTACAAAATATTATAATTATATTTTTTTAAACTTATTTAGATTTCAAAGATATTAGTATTTTTATTAACTTTCTATCGTTTTTCTAAAATTCTTTTTATTAAAAATAGATAAATCATATTATAAAAGAAACATAATAAATAAATTATTTATATATAGTTAATTTAATTAATTTCTATATTATTAAAACACATATTTTACTAAATAAATTGTTTTTTCTCTTCTACAAATTTCCAGGTATTTTCAAGATAAAATTTAAACTTAGCTGACAAACTTCATGTTCTCGTAAGAGAAACGTGTTTTAAAAATATTGTATTAAACATATTTTTTAGCTATTATTAATTTTTTTATTTATAGCTATAAAAAATTTATTATTTATATAATAATATATCTTTTGTAATAAAATGATTTATATTTTATATGTATTTGAATATATTAGAAAATAAAGAAAGCAATTTATTCTAATAAAAAGACAATTTTGGACTTAATTCAACATGGTTATCTTTTATCAATTTTTTTAGTAATTACATATTTCATACTAGGATGAAACTCAATCTAGACCAACCAATTCTTTAAGCTAAAATTTAACTAAATTGCTAGATCATATTAAATAAAATCTTTTATGATCTTGTAATTAACATTCAAAAAAAAAGTACAATAAAATCGAAATATATAATATAATGAAAAATATTAAATTATCACTTATAATATTTATAATGTTGCTATGAATTTGTTGGTAACTTTATTTTTTATTTCATTCTTTTATCAATTTTTTATTTAAAAAGTAAAGAATCTTAGTTAAATATGAGAACGTGTCGGATTCCCCTGGTTGGTTCATATCTTGGGTAGTGGATCCTTCACGGAAATCCACGGCTGATACCCCATCGGTATCTCCAAAGTTATCCGGAACTATATCACTTATTTAAATTTAATTGACATAATTACCCTTAACACGGTAATATTATAGATGTTATGAAAAAACAAACAAGATTATAAAATCTAGATTTTAATAATATAAATTATATACTAAAAAATTGTTCAAAAAAAGGTACTAGCCATAAAGTCTTGTTTATTTTTCTATGAAATTTTATATGCTACAATAGAGTACGGTAAATAACACTTTCAAAATATTTGAAAAAATAATAGTATATTAAGAGAAATTATAGAAAAGTATTATTAAGAACAAATTTTAAAAAATATACATATATATGCCTTAATCGAATACAATAAACTCCAAAAAGTAGTTATAATATTTGATCATAGTCATATGTGGAATTAAAGAGTAGTTTAAGAGTATATTATTTTTGCTTTAAAAAAAAATACATGTGTAACTTAAGTCTTGTTTATTAAATAAGGCTATCGAGATTGAGATCTTACCTAAATTTGTTTTATGTGTTGCAAGATCGTGATCATAAAGTCAAATCAGGATCGGAAGATCCTACCAAAATGAACTCATATTCAAATTTGCTCATAAGGTTTTGGATGTGCAATATACATTATTATTCGATGTCGATTAAGACGTTGATATGGAGCCAACTTTAACTTTTTAAACATGAACCATAATTTTTATTGTTGCAAACCATAAAAATTATAAATAAAACATATCAATTACAAAAAGAAACAAGACCATTATGATCTATAACCAAAGGCTTGAGATAATAAATAGAATATCATGAGTGGAACATGCATAATATGTGATGTAGTGATGATGCTCTATGAGACTTATTGCAACTTATGATGCTCGATTTCAAGTTGAATATACAAATTTTTCATGTTCGACTATATAATAAAACAAGAGAGGTTGGATAAGATCGGGTAAAAGCAACCCAAAAGGACCATGCTACAACCATAATATATTAATAAACCATAATAACCAACATTAATTCTTGACCAATATCAATTAAACAACTATGATTTCTCTTTTAATATATTATTCATATAATACATCAATAAACCATAATAGCCTCTCTCTCTCTCTCTCTATTATTCATCCAATCAGATTGTTTTGGTGAAGGCAACCTAAAAGGACCATGCTACAACCGGGTCAAGTACATACCAAATATAGTTATGGACTTAGACAATAATCCAACAGTCTCCCGCTTGGATAAGTCTAATAACTATAAATGCAAGTATGACTTCAGGATCCGATTAGCAATCGCAGTTCTCAAAACTCTTGATCTTATCAATAACCTGTCCTTTAGATAAGGGATCATACAGTCCTTCGTTCTAGATATTGTGCGGACAATTACATGGAACATAGTCATACTTATTGTCCAGCAGTTTGTTTCTCGATCTCTGATTTATCTGACATATAACTTAACTGAACACATCAATTCAATCCTGACCGGGCCTGATACATAAGTCAAACCAAATCATCGAGGGGCCCAGATATCGCTTTTACCCTCTTAGGATAAAAGGAACAGATAAACTTCGACTTATATGCGTTTACCATTCACTCATAAAATCATACACAACAATGCGTTTTATAACATCAAGTTACTAATGTGTTTACGCATTATCAATGCACAACCAACTTGCAAACAATAAACCATATGTCTAGGTTTAAAGACTATATGATATTATCGTCTTGCGATCACTCGTGATAAATTCCATGAAGTGATGCTAGCAAGCGTGTGTTTAATCCAATGCTCAAATCTTATTCATAAGCACTCAGGAACGCTGCAGCAAACTTTTATCATGTCTAATACACTTTAGACAATCTACAAACCCATTCATGACAGTCTTCTTTCATACCTACTTCCAAAGTATGAGTGACTGTGGACTGTTCGAATAATCTTATTATTCAGGAAGTCAAAACATGCAAAGTGAAACAATAGTTAAATAATTAACACAAGACAGTAACTTTACTCATGAATAATACACCTTTATTTAATCATCAAATGTTAATTAAAATTTATCTATTACATGTTTCGAAGCTATCTAATCTAAACCAATATCGTCCTTCAGCCCAATGCTCCTAGCGTGCTGCAAGTGCTTAACCCTACTCAGTCCCTACGTAAAGGGATATGCTGGGTTGTCCTCTGATGATACCCTCTTCACTACGAGGAGGCCCTCTTCCACCCGATGTCTAATAAAGTGATATTTCCTGTCGATATGTCAGAATCTGCCATGATCCCTTGGTTCCTTAGTCAGGGCAACCGCTCCTTCAATATCACAGAAAATTTCCATGGGCTTTTTTATGGCTAGCACAACTCTAAGGTCTCCAATGGATTTCTTCAACCATATCACCTCCTTTGACGCTCGCTCGCCGCTATGTGCTCTGATTCGCACGTTGAATAAGCTACGGTCTCTTACTTGGAACATTTCCAAGTCACTGCTCCTCCATTCAGGGTAAATACCCAGCCCGACTGAGAACAGTAAATGTCTCGATCGGTCTGAAAACTGGCGTCAGTATACCCTCGCACCCTTAAGTCATCACTCTCACCGAGGACTAGAAACCATTCCTTGGTCCTCCGAAGGTACTTAAGAATATTCTTGACTGCGGTCTAATGTGATCTGCCAAGGTTCCCTTGATATTTGTTGACCATGCTCAAAGCGAAGGCCACATCAGGGTGAGTACAAGTCATAGCATACATGATCGAGCCAACTGCGGAAGTGTAAGGTACTCAACTTATCTCTGCTATCTCGACTTTGGTACTCAGGCTTTGAGTCTTACTCAACTTGGCATTGCTTTGGATCGGTAACTCCCCTTTATTGTAATTCTCCATACTAAATGCTTTAGTACCTTGTCCAAGTAAGTATTCTGATTAAGTCCTATTAGTCTTTTACTCCTGTTTCTCACTATCCTTATTCCTAGAATATAGGCAACATCTCCGAGGTCCTTCATAGAGAAACACTTCCTAAGCCAGGACTTGACTTCCTGTAGGGTCGGGATGTCATTTCCTATGAGCAGTATGTCATCCATATACAATACGAGGAAGCTAACTACACTCCCACTGGATTTGACATATACACATGACTCATCCTTGCTTCGCAGGAAGCCAAAATCTTTGACTTTCTTGTCGAAACAAAGATTCCATCTGCGAGATGCTTGTTTCAATCCATAAATGGATTTCTCAAGCTTACACACTCTATTAGGATGCTTCACATTGACAAAACCCTCTGGATGACTCATGTAAACATCCTCAACCAACTTCCCATTAATGAAAGCGGTTTTGACGTCCATCTGCCATATTTCATATTCATGAAATGCAACAATGGCTAGCATCACCCTAATAGATTTTATCTTCGCAACTGGTGAGAAGGTCTCATCATAGTCAACTCTGGGAGTTTGAGTAAAGCCCTTCGCAACCAATCGGTCCTTATAAGTGTGTACCTTCCCATCCATGTTGTTCTTCTTCTTGAAGACCCACTTGCACCCGACCATCTTACGACCTGGCACACTGTCAACCAAATTCCAAACTTGGTTGTCATACATGGACTGAATCTCGTTATCCATAGCCTCTTTTCATTTTGCAGACTCCGGGCCTGCCATTGCTTCCTTATAGTTGTTAGGTTCATCCAAATTTATTGGTGTACGGTCACTAATAAACGTATCACCTTCTTTTGTTATATGAAAACCATACAACACAGGCGGAACACTAACTCTACCGGAACGTCTAAGAGGTAAGGACTCGTCAACCGGTTCAACATGAGTTTCCTCCTCTGGTTGAGCGCCATTGTTAGAGGTTCCTTCATCGTTCGATTCTTGAATCTCTTCAAGATCGATTTGCCTCCCACTGTCCCTGTGGCTTATGAGTTCTCACTCTCAGAAAACCCTTCTCATCACAACGAAGACAACATTATCACTCAGTCTATAGAAGAGATTTCCTAAGGACTTCTGTAGATAGCCGATGAAAATACACTGCTCACTACGAGGTTCGAGCTTGTCGTGTGTCTCTCGTTTTACGAAAGTCTCGCAACCCTAAATCTTGATATGTGCCAACGAGGGAGCTTTCCCTATCCACATCTCGTAAGGTGTTTTGGCAACCTTCTTTGTAAGGACTAAGTTAAGGATATGGATGGCAATCTCTAAGGTATACCCCTAAAATGAGATAGGTAGCGAAGCACGACTCATCATGGAACGAACCATGTCCAGCAAGGTTCGATTACGCCTCTCAGCTACACCATTCAACTGCGGTGTCCTAGGTGGCGTCAATTGCGAAACGATTCCGCATTCCTTGATGTAGTCGTGGAATTCAAGACTAATGTACTCTCCTCCTCGATCGGATCGAAGCATCTTGATTTTCCTATCCAACTGATTCTCCACTTCCTGCTTAAACTCTTTGAACTTTTCAAAGGTTTCTGACTTGTGCTTGATTAAGTAGATATACCCATATCTGCTATAATCATCGGTGAAAGTCGCATAGAAGCGACTCGCATCCCTAGTGGTGGATCTAAAGGGCCCACATACATCGGTGTGTATGAGATCCAATAAACCCTTACCCCTTTCACAAGTACCAGTGAAGGGTGACTTGGTCATCTTTCCAAGTAAACAAGACTCACACACGTCATCGTCCCTAAGGTCGAATGACTCCAACACTACATCCTTTTGGAGTTGGGATATGCGCTTCTTGTTGACATGTCCAAGACGACAATGCCACTAGGATGCTTTGTCCAAACTATTGGAAGAGTCAATATGCAACACATCATTTCCTAAGTTGTCTACAACCATCACAGTTTCATATATTCCATTACAAGGCAATGCTTCAAAATAGAAAACACCATTAAGAAAAGCATTAATAGAACCTTTTTCCTTATCAAACAAAAATCTAAATCCTTGTCTATACAAACCATGAAAAGAAATGATGTTTCTTGCTATTTCTGGTGAATACCAACAATTATTTAACTCTAGTCCTAACCCACTACTAAGCATAGAGTAAACTCCAATCCTGGTGACAGGCGACGATCTTCTTTTCCCCATGATCAAGTTTATCTTCCCATGCTCCACATCCCTATTTCTTCTTAGGCCCTGCATATCAGAACAAATGTGAAAACCACATCTTGTATTAAGTACCCAAGAAATAACATGCGATCAGTTATTAGATTAAATAGTATAAATACCTGCGAAGGACAACTTGATCTTCCCATCCTTGATATCTTGCAGATATTTCGGGCAGCTTCATTTACAATGCCTCTTCTCATGGCAGTAGTAGCACTCTGCATCCTTTGGGTAGGAGGTGGGTGCAGCGGGACCAGCCTTGGTTCCACTAGAAGAGTGTAACGCCCGCAGATCCGGGCTAGTCAATTTAGAGGCAATAAGTGTCGAAAACGACTTTTTGACAAAAGATTATTTAGAATAAATAATTTGAACCAAGTTGTAGTATATGTCACAAGGTTTCCGTACATATAAAGAACGCCGAAATCCGAGTTATAACGAAGAAGTTATGACTCGTCAAAGGTTCGCGACGGAACCGGCACGACACTGGGAAGCGTAAATAGTGAATTTACGATAGAGCGAATTTTAGCCTTAGCAATATAGACGAAAATCGTAGAGTATGTTAAACTAAGAACATCGATAAAAAGAATGCCCAAATCTGACTTCGTATGAAAAAGTTATGATTTTTCGAAGTTTCGGATTAGCGGTGTACAGCCCGAAATTCGAATATTAGATTGAGTGATTTTTAGCCGACACGACCTAAAAGAGAATCGAAGATCTCGTTAAGAGTAGCGTAACGAGAAAAAGATGGGCAAAAACGGACGTCGGATAAAGAAGTTATGAGGATTTAACGGACCAATCCTGTCCCGTCCTGTTAATAATTTAAAATAAAGTCAAAATTAGCTGACGGAGTCTAAACAAAAGATGTAGAGCACGTTCCCGCCTTCGCGTGGATATAAAAAACGTCGAAAACGGAGCTCGTATGAGGAAGATATGAATTTTTAAATTCAATGCTCAAATTTGCGAAGATTGATGCGAGTTGATGACGGGGCGCAATCTGGACCCTCCATCGCTGACCTCGGTACCCGCCTCGGATGTGTGACACGCAACCCCTCGCATACGCCCAACGTAGCCGAGGAACGCCCCGCGTCGGAAGAGGGTACGCCCAGCGGTGTTCGGTTGCGTGGATCCGGAGCATTCCACGATACACCACCAGCGAAGCGACACGTATTGTACGGCCAAACCCTTACGCCCAGCGTAGGTCCGAAGTACGCCCAGCGTACCCCGAGGCCTCGTGGCTATATAAGGGGGCCGAGGCAGCCTTCATTTTTCACACCAATTTCTTTCTCTCTCTAAGGGTTTTAACCCTCCCCTAAGCCTAGGTGATCCCTTAGCACCCGAGGGAAGCCCTAAGGCTCCCAGAGTCCCGAGAAAAAGGGTCTTTCGGTTTCGAAAACGCTGCTCCGAGCAAAGCCCGGTTTTCTTTAAAATTCACTGTAAGTGAGCTACGCTTACGCAATTTTTAATATAGCTTTCAAATAATTATAGTAATGTTATTAGGTCCTTAATATTGAGTGTTATTTAACACTTATATAATAATAATAATAGTCAGACTATTAATTTGTCGCGGTTATCGTTAGACTAAACCCTAGTGGTATTGGTACTAGGTTTTATCGAAGGAAATTGTTTTGAGAGTATCGAAGCGTTGTCCGAGTGTTGAGTCACCACCTTTCAGGTGAGTGCATAGTTACTTTCAGCTTACACATAGATATGAAGTATTTTATATAAATTACGTGCTATATGTGCATATTATCTGAATACTTGCTATCTATGTTGGATGAACGATTTTATACACATTTTAAATGATTTAAACTGTATATGTATTTTATATCTACGAAAATGTTGGGGTAAGACATGGGTAGATGTAATAGATGAAATATGAGTTGGATGATAAGTTGAGAGGTGAAATAGACCGTGAGGTGAGGGTGAGAGGTGGATGATGTGAGAAGCTTTTTTCCCAAATGATGGCCCCGTCATTCAGCAGAGTATGGATGACAACCACGGACTATTCTAGACAGTCCAGTGGAACACTAGCAGGCTCGCAACCTGTAGGTGTTGTGAACGACGTGTTCACCGGTGTACTCTAAAAAAACATTGATATGTATTGCGAGTGGACTCTCGAAAACGATACTGTCAATAAAACCCGGAAGATGCATCTAAAGGACTCTATCGGCAGAAGCGCCTAATAGAGAACCTCATAACCCCGACAGATGCGCCTAAAGGACTATCCCGACAGATGCGCCCCATAAAGAATGTCACAATTTTGGCAGTTGCGCCCTAGTGACAGAACTAGCAGATTGTGCTTGACAGATGTGTCATTTACAACGATGGAATTCGTACCTATTCCTTAGGATACTCCTTAGGAATAAATGAACGAGGAATAGCTTATTCTTAGGGTAGATCCTTAAGAATAAACAAGATAATGGGGATGGGTAATTGGGTTGATTGTTTAATTGTTTAAACATAATAATTATATTATTGTGGGATTGAAAACCCTATGTACTCACCAGGTTTCCCAACCTGACCCACTCGGTTTATTTATATCACATGGTCGATATGAAGTGACATTACACTGAGAGATTAAAGAGATGTAGATCACTAGTGTAAATAAATGTAAGTTCCGTTTATGCTTATGTTCCTGTATTTATAATGACATCCCAAACATTTTAAAATGATTAAAATACGTCTCTTCAAAAATGTTTTGATAACGTATTTATCATATTTTTCTGGGAACAAATTCCGCAACATTTTTATGAAAAGAAGTACTCTAATTTTTTTAAAGCATAAACAAAATCGGTCTTTTCTGGCTTTGAAAATGGGGATGTCACAAAGAGGTTCCATCATGGGATTTTCCCTTATGGTGGCTCTTTGAAGGATCCTTCCTCTTCTTACCCTTCCCCTGCCCAATAGCCAAGATGGGGGCAGCTGTAGCGGGAGTTAATGCAACGGATTTATCCTTGAGGTTGCTCTCAGCAGTCCTCAACAAGCCTTGAAGCTTGCTCAAGCTGAACTCCTCTTTGTTCATGTGGTAGGTCATGCGAAACTGGTTGAAACAGGTTGGAAGTGAGTGGAGAATGATATCAATCGCCATCTCTTCATCAATGTTAACATTTAACTTCAGTAGGCGGTCAACATATCTCTACATCTTCTACAGACGAGCAGTGACAGACTCTCCGTACCTCATCTTGGTCGTGATCATCGAAGTGATGATCTCGTAACTCTCCTTCCTGGAACTTTGGTGGTACCGATCCAGCAAATCCTGGTGCATCTCATAGGGATAATAGTCCTCGTAGAACTTCTGGAGTTCTACAGTCCTAGTCGCAAGCATGATGCAATGGACTTTCGTAGCATCTCGATCGTAGGCCTCAAAGGCAGCGATCTCCCTGGGAGTAGTAGTGTTTACATTCACCTCCTTCAGCTCCTTGTCGAGAACATACTCCTTGTCCTTGTAGCGGTTAACCATTCAGATGTTCCGAATCCAATCATTAAAATTGGTCCCATTGAAGATCACCCTCCCACACAAGTTTATGAGTGAAAACGAGCCGTATGAGGTTGGGCATGAAGCGTTGTTGTTGTTCGAGTTAGACATTTGAAAAGGAAAAGAGACAAAGTTTCATTAGATAAGAATCCCCAATTAAATACCCAAATGAGAAATTAGGGCTAGGATCCAACAACATTATTTGCAATTTAGAACAGGGATGCAGTAATCTAAACAACAAATAATTTGAAGGTAAGTGAATGACGATTCATTAATTTCCACCATGAAAAACAAAAACAATTAAGTTTTAAATGTATTGAAAACTCCTAGATCTTTTGAGATTCATTGAACTTTTCAATGGCATGTTTAAATCTCGATATGCCCTTCAAGTTTGTGACTGGGATACCGAGGATCACAAACAAGGTGTGAATAACCATGCAAATGTACATGGCTCCCCCAATGTTACAGTCACCTAATCAATGTGCCGTTTAGCCACTCACGCTCCATTGATCTATGACAAACATCAAGTCACCCTTTGCTACCTTTTCTTAAAGCCAAATTAGTGTGCTGGTTAACCACACACGCTCCACTAACGTCTTAGCAAGGGTAAAAAGTGTAATTTCATGGAATAGCATCAAATTCACATTTTTCCTAAAGTAACTAAGATAGGGAATTTTATAAAACATTTAGTTACTTTATTAATCATTATAGTTTTAATGAGGAACTAGTTGCCCTATCCTACCTGTTCGGCTAACGACCCTCCACCAATCAAGGAAGCGGTGAGTGAGAGTGGACACCCATTAAACGACCATTTTATAGGCCATAACCTTATACCCCCTTATAGATCGGCTTCGTGAATGAGGCCTAGTAACGGTAAGACTAGCATTTATCTTATACATATATAATAATTATTCTTATAATATTATAATAGTATGGGGATGAATTTTAAACTTGTAAAATTCTAGGGTTTGGAATTTAATTATTTCAAAGTTAAACTTTTAATCAAAAATTTAAATTCCAAAACTTGAGGGCAACTTTTGAAACATCTCAAAACTATCTAGATCAAAATTCAAACAGTAATAATTAAGCAATTAATTGGTGATTATCTAATTTTGACCTAATCCATTTTCAAGCAGGATAATTGATCAAATAAGTCAAATAGTTAAGGTTTATCAAATAAGGCAATAATTATCTAATTAAATGATAAAAAAATCTTTTATTTTGACTAAGATAATCACATGGAATCAATAAAAATCAGATTTTATTAATTAAAAACATTTTTGGTAATTATCTCAAGTCAAAATAAGCCAAAATCCCGAGATATCCACTCTGACCAACCACCACGTTGTGGCAATCTATGCCACGTCGTGTTCACCAGCCAGAAGCAAAAAAAACGAAAAACCTTTTGCTTTGAACGATTAATCTATGCATCAAATACAAAAGAAAACCAACCAAGGTTCTGATACCACTGATGGGTTTTGAGCAAAAGAACATTCCTATGTGCACATGCAAAACCCTAAAGCTTTGGATCTAGGTTTCTCTATTGTACATGAAAAGTCATCCAAAGCTTGTAAACCCTAAACTATTATACAACAAAACTAATTGAATATCAAATAAAAAAGTTAGATAAATACCTTGATTGTTGATTTTAGATCTTGAAGCTTTGAGAACCTTAGCACCCCAAATGTTGTGCCTCTAATGAATCACAAACACCAAAAGCAATTGGATGAAGCAATAGAGAGAGAGAGGGGGGGGGGGGAGAGGGAAAAATCGTCTCCAAGACTTCTAGGGTTCAAGTGTAGCCGAATTCCCATGCCCAAGGGGTCTTTACATAGGTGTGGGAATTAGGGTTTCAGTCATTATCCTTGTCTGGTTACTTAGCCACCAAGAAACCCATAAGATGATTCTAGAACCCTCCTTTTAGACGAATTCCTAAGGCCTTATCCTTAGAATTCGTCCACCCTATACTCTAGGGTTTCCTCACCCAACTTTGCAGCTATCACATAATTACAAGTCCAGTCCCCTTAATTCAATTAATCTCTTTTGACCACAAAAATTAATTCTTAACTAATTCTTGACCAATGTTAATTAAATAAATATGATTTCTCTTTTAATATATTAATAAACCATAATAACCTCTTTCTTTATTATTCATCCAGTCAAGTTGCTTTGGTGAAGGCAACCCAAAAGGACCATGCAACACCCGACTCAAGTACATACCAAATATAGTTATGGACTTAGACACTAATCCAACAATTATAACTTTTCTTTACGCTTTTAAAATCATTTATTTATGTTTGCACAAAATCTCAGTACAAAATATGATTTTGATTTACAAATGTTTCTTTCAAAAATGTTAAAACCCTAAGGATGTCATAATCAATACATATACATAAGTTACAGCGTAAAGACTTAAGGGTCCTAAATACTATTGTGGTTTGTCTCTTAATCACTCAGTGTGCTAATCAAGTTCTAGTAGCTTAAGTCTTGATACCTGTGATTCATATAAACTGAGTGGGTTAGGTTGGGGAAACCTGGTGAGATACATAGGGATTTCAATCCCACAACATTTATACAATAATATTCTTTAATTATCAAACCCGCAAAACCAATTGTTACCATACTAAATCCATATTGGCTTACATTCCTACATATCTATTCCTAATGATCCTCATAAATCCTAGTCCAATATTATCAGGGAGAAATTATCTCGCCTGATGAACCTTTAAAATATTGACTACACAGCTAGGGTCTTCTTTTGTCGAGGTAAGTCATAAAGGCTTATGGGCCGTTAGAGTATTTTATGAATATGTCTTTCCAATTCATCTACGCCTGTGAGTAATGAGCTTACACTAGCAACATAATTTACAAGACCGTCTAGAATGATCAAGTGTTGTCACCTACTCTATTGGGTGACCAGGCATACCACTAATAGTTGCCTGATCGAGACCCACCATTTCTGGTCATCATGTTCGGAGCTACCATACATCGACACCTGATAGTGTCATGGAACAGAACTTTACTCTTCGTTCATAGGTTACACACATTCTCCTAATGAGACTACCTAATATCAACTTAATTGAACAAGGTATCTTCCACAAGTCTAAGTTTATCCCTAGACTAGATTACAGTGCCTGAAACCAAATTCTTAATACCAACTCTATTCTTAGGCGACACTAACCTATCTTAGTGTGTGTGTGTGTGTGTGTGTGTGTGTATATATATATATATATATATATATATATATATATATATGTGTGTGTGTGTGTGTATTCCATAAGAGTAATAGGTATTATTAATCATTTATCTTTTCAACAATTTTACTTTGAATATTATTATATAATATTATATATTTATCCAAAAATAAATAGAACCATATCTAGTTCGCACATAGCACATATATATCCTAACATATAATCCAGACAATAAGCACATAATTCACATACGACTTCCAACAAATATTTAATATTTTAATCAATACTTGTATTAAATCATGTTCATGAAAGGGACTATAAGCTCACATGACTTAGGTGGGTGACTGGTGATCTGGGCAGAGCTTCGCGTAACACAATAGATATTTTCGAGACCTAAGTAATATTAATACATAGTTTTAGTCTAATGGTCATGGTGACTAATAATAGTGTACATCCACACTAATCCCAATGTCTACCTCAAGATCTATCAAGTAAGGATCATCCAAGCATGACAGGTGGGAGGCATGATCATTTCGGCATAATAACTTTTCTGAAATCCAACAAGGAGGCCAACATGACCATTTTAGACACCTCTCCCGTAAGTAGATCAATCAGTATGTAACACCGTGAATTTCAAAATAATTTTTTGCAAATTATAAAGACATTTCTCATTTAATTTTCATAAAACATTAAGTTTAAATCCCAATTCACATCATACAAAATCCCAAGATCATATATATATATATATATATATATATATATATATATATATCAAAAATCCCATGCATGTGTACAGATCAAGCCGGCGCCTTCCCACGGTCATCGCTATTACCTGAAACAACAACACTAACACTGTAAGCACAAAGCTTAGTGAGTTCCCCAAAATACCACATAAACATATATTAGCCACTCGAGGCTATAACTCTATGGGTCCGTGCACCCAAGCTCTGTCAGGTTCTAACTCTGGGAACCTTCCGGTTCCAACTCTATAAACATGCACAGCATAAATCACATAGACATCATGCAGTACAACACATAGCATACACATATCATACACATACTCTGACACATAACTCTGATTACCTACTCAAGGTAAAGTATAGTGAGAAGACTCACCTCGTGTATCTCGATAACTCGCGAATCCTGGAAATCACTCGTGCTCGATCCTCCGAGCTATAATCCTCCTCAAGAAGCCTCCTCAGATGAAATGAAAGAAGATCCCAGCTCCCCAACTCTTCTACCTTGACTTTCCTCTTCCTTTCTTGCAAAAACACACAAATTTGGTGAACAATAGCCTCTTATCTCACTCACACGAATCCCTCAGCTGTTTTGGTGCTCTCAAGACCCAAGTAGCCGCAATGAAGGGCCATAAGGTCCTTTAAATAGGGCTTAGGACCGGGAATTTAGGGTTTCATTAAACAGCGAGGACTCGCCGAGTCCATTCCTTGGACTCGTCGAGTCCGGGTGCGAACCCGCATCCTGAACCGCGATCCTACTCGGCGAGTTTGAGCTCCAACTCGCCGAGTCCCCTCACAAAACTCCAAAAATATAAGCATAAAAGATACCTGGAGATCCGGGCTGTTACAATTCTCCCCCACTAGAACTAGACTTCGCCCTCGAAGTCTCGCTCTACAAATAGCTCCGGATGCTGCTCACGCATCTCACGCTCCAGCTCCCAGGTCATCTCCGATCCCCTCCGATGCTGCCCTTGAACCAACACCAGGGGTACTTCCTTGTTCCTCAAAACCTTGATTTTCCGATCTCTGATGGCCACTGGTCTCTCGGCATAATTTAGGCTAGCATCCACCTGAATATCCTCTAATGGAACCACTGCCGACTCATCGGCTATACACTTCCTCAGCTGCGACACATGAAAAGTGTCGTGAATCTGCCCCAACTCTGCTGGCAAATCCAAACGATAGGCGACCCGGCCTACCCTCGTGATCACACGGAATGGACCAATATACCGGGGCCCCAACTTGCCCCTCTTCCTGAATCGAATCACTCCTTTCCAAGGAGAGACCTTCAGGAGAACAAAGTCGCCGACCTGAAACTCAAGCTCGGACCGGCGCCTGTCTGCATAACTCTTCTGTCGGCTCTGAGCGGTCAACAACCTCTGTCTGACCTGCTGAATCTGCTCTGTCGTCTGAAGCACGATCTCTGTACTGCCCATCACCTGCTGACCGACCTCTCCCCAACAAACAGGGGTCCGACACCTCCTCCCATACAACAGCTCAAAGGGTGGCATACCAATGCTCGAATGATGGCTGTTGTTGTAGGAAAACTCTGCCAAGCGTAAATACGCATCCCAGCTACCCCTGAAATCCAACACACACGCCCGGAGCATGTCCTCAAGCGTCTGAGTCGTCCGCTCACTCTGACCGTCTGTCTGGGGATGATATGCGGTACTAAAATGCAGTCTAGTACCCAATTCCTCATGAAATTTCTTCCAGAATCTGGAAGTGAAGTGCACATCACGGTCCGAAACAATCGAGATCGGCACCCCATGCCGAGATACCACTTCCCTCACATACACCTCCGCCAATTTCTCTGCTGAAGAACTCTCACTAATGGCAAGGAAGTGAGCGCTCTTCGTCAACCTATTCACAATCACCCAAATTATGTCAACTCCTCTGGCAGTCCTCGGCAATTTGGTGATGAAATCCATAGTGATCTATTCCGACTTCCACTCGGGAACCTCCAATGGCTGCAACTTGCCATGCGGCCTCTGATGCTCGGCCTTAACCCTACGGCAGGTCAAGCACCTCTCAACAAACCATGCAACATCCCTCTTCATACAGGGCCACCAATACTCCTTTCTCAAATCCAAATACATCTTAGTGGCCCCCGGATGGATCGAAAATTTCGACCGATGAGCCTCCTCCATCAAAGTGGTACGCGTTCCTCCCACAAACGGTACCCAGATATGCCCCTGAAATGTCATAAGCCCCCGACCATCGGTAACGAACTCTGAAACCAAACCAACAACCCGTTCCCTCTTCTGCATCTCAGGTTGTACAGCCTCGGCCTGTGCCCCACGAATGGCGTCCAATACCGGAGCTATCACGGTCAATCTCAAACATACACCCCGCAGTGGAGTGCTCTCCGCCCTGCGACTCAACGCATCGGCTACCACATTAGCCTTGCCTGGGTGGTATAGGATCTCACAATCATAATCCTTGACCACATCCAACCACCTTCTCTGACGCATATTTAGGTTGGGCTGATCCATCAAATACTTCAAACTCTTATGGTCCGTGTATATCGTACACCGAACCCCATACAAGTAGTGACGCCAAATCTTGAGGGCGAACACCACTACCCCCAACTCAAGATCATGGGTGGGATATCTCATCTCATGAGGCTTCAGCTGCCTCGATGCATACGCTATCACATGCCCCCTCTGCATCAGCACCGCTCCCAAACCCAAAATCGATGCATCACAGTATACCACAAAGTCCTCCATCCCTTCCGGGAGAGCTAACACCGGGGCTTCGCACAACCTCTGGCGAAGTGTTTCAAAGGAGTCCTGCTGCTCGGGGCCCCATGAAAAAGCAACACCCTTCCGGGTCAATCTGGTGAGTGGCACTGCGATCTTAGAGAAATCCCTGATAAACCTCCGATAATACCCTGCCAACCCTAGGAAACTCCTGATCTCGGAGGGCGACTTCGGCACCTCCCAACTCATCACTGCCTCAACTTTGGCCGGATCGACCAATATCCCTTCCTGGTTAACGAGATGTCCTAAGAACTGAACCTCCCGCAACCAAAAATCACACTTGGAGAATTTGGCATAAAGCCTCTCAGATCTCAGGACTCCGAGAACCTCTCTCAGATGATCCTCATGCTGCTCTCTAGATCTCGAATATACCAGAATGTCGTCGATAAACACAATCACCGACCGATCCAGCATCGACCTACACACTCGGTTCATGAGATCCATGAACACTGTCGGGGCATTGGTGAGCCCAAAAGGCATCACCACAAACTCATAATGTCCATAACGCGTCCTGAACGCTGTCTTCTGGACGTCCTCATCCCGCACCCTCACCTGATGATATCCAGACCTCAAATCGATCTTGGAGAACCAAGATGCTCCCTGCAACTGATCGAACAAATCGTCGATCCTCGGCAACGGGTAACGGTTCTTGACCATCAGCTTGTTCAACTCCCGGTAATCAATACACATCCGGTGTGAACCATCCTTCTTCTTGACAAACAGGATAGGCGCTCCCCACGACGAGCTGCTCGGCCGAATAAACCCCTTCCCCAGTAGCTCCTGAACCTGTGAGGATAACTCTTGCATCTCTGGAGGTGCAAGGCGTTAAGGCACCTTAGCGACAGGCGCAGCCCCCGGAACCAAATCGATACTGAACTCCACTTGCCTCATAGGAGGCACACCCGACAACTCCTCGGGAAAAACATCCGGGAACTCACGCACCACCGGAACCTCCTCAGCTGAACTCGGCCTCTCGGAAGCCACTCGCGTATCCATCACATACGCCACAAAACCCTTAAAGCCCTGCTGTAGACACTGCCTTGCTCTAGCGGCCAAACAAAACGTTGATCCTGATCGTGTACCCTCGTCGTATACCGAAAGAACTCCCCCACTAGGGTCTCGTATGGTCACCAGCTGTCGCTCACAGTCAATAACCGCACCAAATCTGCTCAACCAATCCATGCCCACAATGACACAAACATCACCCATAGCAATAGGAACCAGATCAATCGGGAACTCAACACCGAAAATCTCAACTACGCAACCTCGGAGAACCTCTGTGGCATATATCACCCTCTCATCAGCTATGGAAAATCTCAGAGGCCGACTCAACGCCTCACGACTAACACTGATATGCTGACTAAAAGCCAAAGATACAAAAGACCGACTTGCACCCGAGTCAAATAACACCAAGGCAGGTACAGAATTCACAAGAAAAGTACCTACGCATAACATAACATAAGCATAATATCACAACATCAAAATAAATACATGAAAGAATACATACCAGCCACGACATCGGGCGCTGCGCGGACCTCCTCCGTGGTCAGCTGAAAGGCTCTCCCTCGTGCCCTCGGCGCCTCGGCCTTCACCGGCCGACTCTCTGTAGCTCTGATGGCGGCAGGGGCAGATCCCTGAGGTGCTCCCTGAGATGACCCTCGCAACTGCAGACACTCTGCCTTCCGGTGTCTGGTCTGATTGCAGTGGAAGCACACTGCAAACCCTTTGGGGCAATCCTTGGCCATATGCCCCTCCTTGCCACATTTGTAGCAAGATCCCGCTTTGCAGAATCCATCGTGACCCTTGCCACACTTCCCACAAGTGCGGCCCTTCTGGCTCCCTGGTTTGGGATCAGCGGGCTTGGCCCGCTTGGCTGCCGGCTGAGACTGTGCCGGTCGCCGATCCCTCCCCTGAGACTCCGCATCCTCCTTGGCCTGAGTCTCCAGCTCAATCTCCCTCTTCCGGGCATTTGCCTGAAGCTCAGAAAATGTACGGTACGAGGAGTTCGCCGTGAACTCCCGAATGTCTCGCCTCAAAACACTCAAATATCGGCTCATGCGTGCCTGCTCAGTGGACACGTGCTCAGGACAGAACATCGCCCTCTCATGGAACATCCTGGTGATCGCTGTAACTGACTCAGTACCCTGCCTGAGGGTCAGAAACTCCTGTGCCAAACGCTCCCTCTCCACCTGGGGAACATACTCATCTCGGAACATGACAGTGAACCTCTCCCAGGTCACTGCCGCAAGCTCAGCAGGCGTATAATGCGCCGTCACAAACTTCCACCAGTCCTTCGCTCCCAAGCGAAGCTGGTTCAGCGCGAACCGAACCTTCAAATGCTCAGGAGATGAGCAAGTGAAGAAGCACCCCTCTATATCAGATATCCACCTCATAGCTGCCACCGGATCCTGGGTCCCATCAAACTCTGGTGGTTTTGTGTTGCTGAACTCCCGGAACAGCAACGCATCACCACCTTGCGGCCTCGCGGCAGCAATCGCTGTGGTGGCCGCTGCAACAGCAGCCTCAGAAAGAGCGGCATAACGCTCGTCGAAGGTCTCAATCAGCGTGGTCTTAATAGACCCGAACATCTCTGGTATCTCTGCCCTGATGGCCGCATCCACCTCCTCATGGATGATCCGGCGGATCTCCTCATCACTGGTATCACTGCTCCCAGGCATCAAACGTGTCCTCACCATGATCTACCTATGAAATACAACATACGAAAAATTAGAACCCCTTCGAGCATACTCACACTCGACAACTCATTCCTCCTTGATCCTTGGTATTCTAAAGATTCTTACTTGGGCTGTACACCGCTCCGGTGCTTTCAATAGTACGGGCCCAATACTACTGTCCACACCGTATCAAAATACATCCCAAGTCCTCCTCTTCGGATCCCAAATTCCAAGTACTCTACCATGCATAGATCACTCTCTAATAGATCTCTCATAAGCCCCTCGCTGCTACGTACTCACTCTCAAGCATCTCATAGTAGCTCACCTCTTCCTAGGCTAAGGCATCACAAATCAGGCCACTCTAGTCCTAATAGGAATACCTAGCCTACTCTAACATGTGAATACATCATATCAATATCAATAGCACATAACATGAGGGTATTTTAGGAAATCACCGTTCAGGCACGGACTAATCGTACACACAACTCTGCTCTGCGTTTCTTTTCAAAATCTTTTACTCTTTTTCAAAATACTTCTCAAATCCTCAATTTGAGTTCAAATACGCCCGAAGGTGTACTCGAATCCCTCAAACCAAGGCTCTGATACCAACTTCTAACACCGTGAATTTCAAAATAATTTTTCGCAAATTATAAAGACATTTCTCATTTAATTTTCATAAAACATTAAGTTTAAATCCCAATTCACATCATACAAAATCCCAAGATCATATATATATATATATATATATATATATATATATATATATAAAATCCCATGCGTGTGTATAGATCAAGCCGGCGCCTTCCCACGGTCATCGCTAGTACCTGAAATAACAACACTAACACTGTAAGCACAAAGCTTAGTGAGTTCCCCAAAATACCACATAAACATATATTAGCCACTCGAGGCTATAAATCTATGGGTCCGTGCACCCAAGCTCTGTGAACCCTCAGGTTCTAACTCTGGGAACCTTCCGGTTCCAACTTTATAAACATGCACAGCATAAATCACATAGACATCATGCAGTACAACACATAGCATACACATATCATACACATACTCTGACACATAACTCTGATTACCTACTCAAGGTAAAGTATAGTGAGAAGACTCACCTCGTGTATCTCGATAACTCGCGAATCCTAGAAATCACTCGTGCTCGATCCTCCGAGCTATAATCCTCCTCAAGAAGCCTCCTCAGATGAAATGAAAGAAGATCCCAGCTCCCCAACTCTTCTACCTTGACTTTCCTCTTCCTTTCTTGCAAAAACACACAAATTTGGTGAACAATAGCCTCTTATCTCACTCACACGAATCCCTCAGCTGTTTTGGTGCTCTCAAGACCCAAGTAGCCGCAATGAAGGGCCATAAGGTCCTTTAAATAGGGCTTAGGACCGGGAATTTAGGGTTTCATTAAACAGCGAGGACTCGCCGAGTCCCCTCACAAAACTCCAAAAATATAAGCATAAAAGATACCTGGAGATCCGGGCTGTTACACAGTATAAAGACATGGAATTATTGATAAATCTTATTTATAGGTTGATAAATAACGAATTATGACTATAAATATAAGTTACACTGAAAAAACTAGAGTGTAGCTTAACTTATAGAGGTTCTTCCTGACAAAAGTTAGGAAATTGTACTGGCAGAGCTTCTACTCGCTAGCTACTACTTCTTCAGGGATGGCAGAGCTTCGACGAAGGCTATAAATAAGAGAAAATGGGCTAGAACTTGAAGAAATCGAGAGAGAATGATATAAGAGGTGTAGAGGAATGAATGAAGCTTGGCCACCTATTTATAACAGATTTTGGGGTTCACAACATGAAAAAAGGGTGCACATCGCGCATTTTAAGGTGACGTCTCCCCAGCCACTTTGTGCCACACGTTAGGCTCTCTGTGATCTGCATTTTCACCTTCTATAAGCGCGCGTCGCGCACCTGATACGCTGCGCAAAATGTAGATTTTGTAAATTCCATAACTTCTTCATACGGACTCCGTTTTCGACGTTCCTTTTTTTCCATGTGTAGCTCTCAACGAGTACTACAACTTTACTATATGCTCCATCGACTAATTCTGAATTTATTTTTATCCCTTATTTTTATATGATTTAGTGATTTTGCAAAAAATCATAACTCTGTCATACGAACTCCTATTTTGGTGTTCCTTTTACCAAAATTCATATCTTAAAGAGTACTACACTTTTCATTTTCGTGACTTTACCCAAAAGTCAACCATTCTCTTCGTACATTTTGACGTTAATAATTTTTAATTATGCGATTGATTTTTATATCTTATAAAATTCACATCTCTTTCATATGAACTCGAATTTCTACGAAATTTATATTTTCGGGATCATGTCGAAGTATACTTTCAAAACATTATATATATATATATATATATATATATATATATATATATATATATATATATATATGTGTGTGTGTGTGTGTGTGTGTGTGTGTGTTTTAGCACACTTATTTTTACGATTTATGGATGATTCAGTTGATTTTTCCTATTTTTCCTAATATGAAACTTATATTATATAGTCTACATCACACACGACCATAGATTATCCTATTCTGGGATTTTAATTTTAATAATTATTACTTATTATGTGTATCCTGAATTTGCTGACATTACAGATGATCTTAGGTTAGATGTGTCATTGCCAATATTTCCCATGAAGAGATCTCTAATTAATTATGCTAAATACATATACAACGATATATATGAATCAGAAAAAGGGTCAAACATTAATGGGTCGACTATATACTAATAATACATATACATAATAATATTACACTAACAGCCCCCACATTTTGAACTGGGTGAGAGTCACGAACGTTTAAGCTAGAATGAAAATCAAGGAACAATGGTAACAAAAGACTCTTCGTATAAATATATGCATATTGCAAAGAGGACGGGACATGAAAAACACGTACATGACCTGTGGCAAGTTTGACTCGAGCAAAGTGCAAGTCAATCTCTATATTCTTTGTACATTGATGATGAACCAAGTTGTATGACATATAAAATGCACTAACATTATCACAGTAAACAATGGTAGCCTTGGCAGGCTTATAGTGAAGCTTAAGAAAAAGATTATGAATACAACAAGTTTCAGCCACAACATTTGCAACACCCCTGTATTCGGCTTCGACATTGGACCGTGAAGTCGTATTATGATGTTTGGAGGACCACAAGAGAAGACTATGTCCTAAAAAGACACACTGACCAAATGTAAAGCATCGTGTGACATGACATCTTGCCTAATCAACATCAGAGTAGGCAATAAGGGTACGACTAGGAGAGGCATAAAAGTATAGACCATGAGCAATGATACCTTGAATATAGTGCAAGACGTGCTTGAGAGCAGTGACATGAGGCTACTGAGGGTCATTCATATATAAACATATATGTTGGACATCATAATTAATGTCAGGGCGAGTGAATATAAGATACAGTAACGCACCAGCCAGACTGCGATGTAAGGTGGCATCAACAATAGGAGGATCAATTCCATCAAACTTAGCAGATAAGTCGTCTACAGTAGATGTTGGTTTGTAGTTTTTCATGGAAGGTCGATCAAGAATCTCAATGGCATAATTTTGTTAAGACACAAACAACTTGTCAATCGATCGAGTAGATAAGATGCTGAGAAAATAGTGAAGATCCCCAAGGTCTGACATAGAGAACTCTGCACTTAATAAAGAGATGATGTGAGCCAAAATTTGAGGAGAGGGACCTATAAGAACAATTTCATCCATATAAAGTAACAAGTGTGTCATGTGAGTGCCCTATCCGTAGATGAATAAAGATGAGTCACATCTGCTATGAACAAAACCAATGTGAGAGATAAAACTGGCAAAACGCTGAAACCACGCACGCGGAGCATACTTGAGACCATACAATGATATATGAAGTAAGCTGACATAATTAGGGGGAGAAGGATCCCGAAAACCCATGGCAGGTGCTTGTATACTATTTCCTGTAAATATTCATGAAGAAACGGTTCTTCACGTCTAGTTGTCGAATAGGCCACTTGTGAGTGACAACAATGATAAAGATCATGCAGATAGTTGCAGAGTTCACAAACGGACTAAAAATCTCGTCACAATCTATACCTGGTTGTTGGCTACGACCATTAGCAACAAGACGCGCCTTGTGTGGAGATAATGACCCATATGTATTAAGTTTCTTTTTGAACAATGAGATACAATTAACTATGTTAGCAGCATGGTCTTGGGACAAATACCCAAGTTTTGTTAGAGATAAGTGCAGTATATTTGTCTATCATTGCATTAAGCAAGTTGGGATCCTTAAAAGCATGTAGATAATTTTTAGGAACAATAGAAGTGGTGTCAACATGTAAGGTGAGTAGTGATTTGAGGAATGACCAGTTATATAGGAGAAGAGAGAAACTCAGTAGACGCGTTAGAGCTAATGGAGAAAGGTAAATTCGTTTAATTGGGCTAGTAGGAGTTTGCGGAGATGGGCCTGAGGAAAGTAGGTCAGGTGGGCTGTAACATCCTAAAAAGCAGAGTAAATTTTTCAATTTTTCGAACCAATCCATCAACCACGATTTTTACACAAAAAAATTCCAAGAATAATAGTCACAATCAGAGTATCCCAAAATCCAAAATCATAAAAACCAAAAGATGTGCACGATCACGCCTTCGCTTTTCCAGGATCGTATGAAGTACCTGAAACAATAAACTGAAACTATAAGCCAACGTTTAGCGAGTTCCATCAAAGTACCATACACAACATATATAACATATATAATCCATTTGGGTCTAGAGCATGCCATACTCAAGAACATCATTGATTGGGGACAAAAGCACTTAATAAGAACATACAAGCTAGATCTAACCAAATAAGCATCAAGGTATAAACTTTATACCTTATAGAGATGTAAGAGAGTGCAAAACTTCCAGATCCAAGGTTGCTCCAAGCTTCCAATATATTTTCCTTTCCTTCTCCTTCCTCTATGAAAACCAAAACACACAATAATGGCTCAAGGATGCTAAAAAATGGATTAGGGTTAGCTAGGGTCAAATATGGAGGTGGAAGCTAAAGAATGAAGAAGCTTCAAAGAGTTAAGGATGTTTAAATAGGGTCCAAACCCTAAAATTTAAGGTTTGACCTCTGACCACGTACACCCAACGTACGCAACGTACGCCTAGCGTACGCATGCAGGCTCCACTTTTCATTAAATTGCCATTTGGGACCAAATTTGCAACCAATTCTCATCCCAAGGGTCAAAATGTAAAATACCTGGAAAATAAGATGTTACAACTCTCCCCCGCTTGAATTAGTCGTCGTCCTATAATTTTGTTGTCGTAAATAATTCAGGATAGTGTTCTCGTATCTCCGCCTCGGGTCATTCAAACAATCCTCCTCGAAAATCAATCCGAACTAAAAATTCGAATCATATAGGCGATTGCCTTCCCATATTATAATCAATCCGAACTAAAAATTTGACCCACTAACTTTTACCACTGAAGAATAACAATCACAATTCTCGCCCAAAATCCAAAAATCCAATGCCTTGTCTGACTCCCAAGCAAAGCAAAACTATCTCGAAACATAGTCAATACGCCTTCACTTTACAATCTGAACCATACTGAATCCTTCCGACCCTAAATTACCTTCCTGATACCACTAGGAAACAGAACCCCTGACTATTCACTGTTGTTGAACCCTCCATTTGAATAAGGTGACTCCTAACACGAGTCTCAGCTTAATAACTGTTGTAGTGGAGCACGAACAAGGTCAACATATTCCATAACTCCCTTAACCACTTCGAAATCTATGCATCTTATAAAGAAAAATCGGGAGACTTCTCGGAGACCTGTAGCTGCCAACAAACAACCCAAATGCAATACCTAACTTCTAGTGAGGCTACGCAATCAGGAACTCTCAAAACTACAATCACAAACTAAATCCAGCCATATACTTCCCGAAACCGGGAACCCATCAATTCTAATGTTCAGAAACCATGCTTTAAGACTAATGATCATCCATTCATGGAACCTACCTCTAGTCCCTGACTGGTTCACAATTCATTGTGACACCATCGAACCATCGAGATGAGAAGCTCAAGGTTCCTCACCACATTTCCACAACTGCCATGTGCCCTACCCATGGTTTTGCCAATCATCCACAATAATACCTAATCAAAGATTAATATGAGTCGGATCCTTGACTGAGATAACCCAAATCCTTAATCTATGATTCCCTACTTATGATAAAAGAACCCAACAATTCTCTTGTCCTTAGATACAAATTCTAAGCGGTTCTCCCCCAATTGGAGTCATCGCCTCCCTAACAGCTTCAAAAATCTTACTATACATTTACAATCTATAGTGTTTAGACCCTAAGCTTTCAAGCTTGGTCACTATATATATATCAATAAACATCCTAACCATTAAACCTCCTCGAGGAAAGTTTCCAGATAAAATAATCGAACCGGGTTTGAGCTTGCACCCATCCACAACCCATGTAGGATAGTCGGGTTTGAGATGACCCCACTGGTAACAGTGGAAACACATCCGATCCTTCTTGCAATCGCGAACGACATGCCCTTTGTCTCTACACTTGTAGCATTTGAACTTGTGACAAGCAAACCCATGGGTTCCACCATACTTCCCGCAGATATCAAAGCCCCCTTTACTTCCTACACCCAAGTTAGTAGCCTCAAACTCTTCATCCATTGCTGAATGAGCCCTCTTTCACCTTATGAGTCGTATGCCCACATCAAGCTCTCCCCTAATAAGTGCCTCAATAGCCCCTCTTATAATTTTCAAGTGTTAAATCATAAAAGTGACCCTCTTGACCTTCAGCTACTGCAACCTCCAAGCTACCACAGTCAAGCCGCTTCATCAGCAATCATCAACCAAAGTCTCTACTACCGCAGTCTCTATCTAGTTTATGTTACTTTGTCTTTTCTGTAATACACTCTATTGTCCAGTATGCCTTACATGGCTGCTCTTAGAGTTGTAAACTAGTAATCCTCGCGAGTCTCTAAAAATAGAGCTCATTCTCATGTATTCAACAGGCATCACATCTAATTCTAATACACATCTCAGAAGTTTTCTTTCTATATTACTTGTTCACTCTTCTTACTTTCATAATCAATCATAACCTCTCTTCGGAGCAAGTCCTTTGTGACTTAATCACTAAGTTTGATCTCACTTATTAACTTGGATTGAATGCATTCCTTGTTATGAATCAACTTATGTGTATACATGATATAACAATTGTTGTCATTTACATTTCTTTACTTTTCCGCAACTAACTCTCTAACATCTAACTCTAAACATTATTTTGAGCTTTTAGATCCTTCGAGATTAACTATTCTGCAATATACTTGTTTTAACGTCTGTTCAAGTGTGTCTCAAAGTTTTTCTCTCAACAATTGGTATCAGAGCCATAGTGGTTGCTTTTTGAAAATCGAAACTCTAATTTTTCAAAGAGCCTTCTATACCACTGAAGCTCATTTCTAAAACAAAAAAAATAAATAAAAGAACTTCAAAACATGGCACAATCGTTATCTCTGAATGTTTCCAACAATGTTGGTGGTTCTAATCGAGCCCCAATACTGGTTGCAAATGAATATCATCACTGGTCACAAAGAATGGAAAGATACTTAAGAACACTTGGTAGAGATGTATGGCGATCCGTTGAAGAAGGACCACATGTTCCAGTCCTTACACCAGTCCAAACTGACGGAGCTACAACAAGACTAGGAGGAGGTCAACCAGCTATGAGCCGTCCTACCAAGGATGATCTCAATAAAATGGAAAATGATGTTGTTGCTTTTTATGAAATTTCCTGTGGAGTTGCTCCTGACAACTTCGATATTATCATAAATTGCAAATCAGCAAAAGAGATTTGGGATGTTCTCAAGAATCTGTACGAAGGCTCAGAGCAAGCTCAAGAAAAGAAGCTCACAACTGCATTCAATGAGTTCAACAACTTCAAAGCTCATACTGGCGAATGTTTGGAAGACTCCTTCAAAAGGTTCAACCTAATTGTCACCAAGTTATCCAATGCGGGCACCATCCGCAGTAACCATGAAACAAACCTTCAGTTCCTTAATGGATTGGGAAGACATTGGACTACGGCCAAAATGATAGTCCAAGGTGATAGAAATATTCATTCCTTATCACTCTACAAACTCTATGGGGAACTTCAAGCACAGGAATACACCGTACTTAAAGACTATGCTGACTTCGGAGGACCTCTTGCTCTCATAGCACAAACTCCACAAAACCAATCTTACACTCCCTCGTATGATACTTCACCATAGTCATACGAAGCTGATTCAGAGTATGACGATGAAGAAGAATTTCAAAAGGAAATCACTCTTGTCAGCAAACAATTCAATCGACTACCACATCACTCCTTTTGCAAAAATCAACAATTCAACAAACCACCCTTCAATCGTAACTTCAACCCACAAACAAATCACTCACATTATCCTAAAAGTTCTCATCCACCACCGCAATCTCACAATACTCAACCTAAGGAAGCACCGTAGCCTACTCAAACCACTGACTCCGGTACTCCATCAGAAGACAAAACTGATGTTATAGTTTGTCACAAATGCAACAAAAAGAATCACTTTGCAAGAGATTGTAAGGCCAATATAGTTAAAGAAAAAGCATTCTACCTTAGAATGGCTCAAGACCTGGAAGAAAAGGAGAAAGCAAGGGCATATGTAGCCAATGTCAAAAGAGATCACCAAGTCTGGTCATCCGGAGATGAAGATGAAGCCATCAGCAGTGTTAATGGCAAAGGGAAAATTTGCATGTTGGCAACTGCGGATGATGATGGGTCTACAAAGATGAACAAAAAATACTGCTACAATGCAAAGGATGGAACTCTAAGCATCATTGAACATGTAAAACTCATGATCCAAACTCTAAATTATAGCATGCATGATTGTCAACCTTACATAGATAATCTTAATGACACATGTGTTACCGTCCTTACAGACTATAACAAAGCCTTAGATGAGAAGAACATTGCGTCCCAGTTCCATGTGAGAGGACGAATGGATAACAAAAGACTCAAAATCGCTATGTTAGAGTTATAAAAAGATGCAAGAATGTTGAGTGAAACCCAATTAGAGATAGCTTTGAACTAGAGAGATTTAGCTCAAACTGAAATTGTACGTTTAAATCTTTTAATCGAAAAATTGTTCAATGAAAGTGAATCTATTGAAAATTTGGTAAATAATGGAACCGTAGATAATACATACAATTGGGGTTGGTCAAATGGATATCCTACCGCAATGGATTCCTCACCCCGGTTCAACAAAGATAGACTATATGTCCCTCCAGACCGAGAATTTCATTTCCCAGTCAATGACAAGACCTTTCCCGAAGATATCAAATAGAGATGGAAAAAAAACCCGTACCCAATGGGTACCCGAAACCCTAACCCGAGTTGACTGGGTAAATCCCCGAGTTAACCGGGGACGAGGACGGGGATGGTATTACACGAATACAAAAAGAGGGGATGCGGATGGGGATGGTTCTACCTGTCGGGTACCCATACCCATACCTGAAACCGGCCCCGATGGGTACACGATATATATATATATATATATATATATATATATATATATATATATATATATATATATATATATATATATATATATATATATATATATATAGTTTTATTTATGCTTTTATTTTCAATAATGCATAAGCAAATGTTCTATAGACAAAGTAAGGTTTTTTAACAATCAAACGTATAGTTTTGGGAAGACTTTTTATGTATTTTTTTGAAAAAAAAAAGATTTATTTGTAACCTTGAATGTTATTGTTCGTGTTTGAATACATTCAGTGATTATAGTGTTTTATATTAATTCTGTTAGTTTTTGTTTTGTTGGTTAATATATAATTATGAGTTATTTTTAATAAAAGTTTAGAACTTTGTAACGGGGCAAAATCCCCGATTACCCATTGGGGATGGGGATGAGGATAGAGTTTTAATCCCCGGTAGGGATAGGGTCGGGTATGGGGATGGGGATGGGGATTCAGGTATGGGGATGAGGATGGGGATTCAGGTATGTGGATGGGGAACACGAAAATTGGTATACCCGTACCCATTGTCATCCCTAATATCAAAAACTCACTTCGGTAAATTGCACAATCTAAGCAACAATTGTGTCATTGAGGAAATTGTGCATGAGGTATCGGGTCACACATGTGATCAAACTCCTATCAGTGGCACTACTTTCTCAAATTCTAAAAACTCATCCGATGCCGATGAAGAAATTGTCATTGAGGACACTAAAGTGTCAAGGGACTTTCCATCTCTGTCCTTAGTCTGCAGTGTTTCTCACTGTAGTCAAAAGTCTGACATAAGTCTCATTGAAGTCCCAACTAAGACTTACTCTGCGGTAGTTAAGACATCCCTACCGCAGTCCTCAAACAAAAGTTCGGCCACTCTTCAAAAGAGTTATCATGAATTACCCATAGAAAATTTTGAAGTGGGTCAATGTTCCCAAATCCCAGAATCTTCAAGTTCTGATGACTCAAGCCCACGTTTTCACAAAATTTCAAAGGATTCTAGGAAACCGCAGTTGAATAACAAAGACTGCGGTTCACCAAAATCCTTAGCCAAAAAGGCTTTCAAAGAAGAAATTCGCTCCTGAGGCACAAATAGACAAATGTTTTCAAAAAACAAAAGGCATGTCAGATCTCAAAAATCCAAAAGTCCAGAAAAATTTGTTTTCTCTCACTATTTTTCAAAAAATCCTACCACCAAGAAAACATCCAAAAATGAATGTACAGTTTCAACAGTCATTCCTAAGTCATTTGACATGACTCAAAAGAGTTCAAAGTCCTTTCAAAACGGTGTTTTTCAAATCTATTCCTCAGATGATCCGAAATGGAAAGGTATTTTACCCACTCCAACACATTTAAAGTCACGTCAAAATTTTCACCAATGGAAGGGTATTTTACCAAATCCAACAAAAGGACACAAAGATCTACACGTGCTAAACCTATTTCAAAACAAACTTTTCAGAAAAATGACAACACTCATGTCAGATCTTTTCAACCTCGGTCTAGTCAAAAGCCAAATAACTCTTCCTTTAGACTGCTGACCAAACGTGAAGTCAGAACAAAATCCAAAATCTCAACCTGTGAGTGTCAGTGTAGTTGCAAAAATAAGAAACCTCGTACTTTACAAAAACTCACTACACTCCAAAATTACACAAACATCCAGGACTAGGTTTAAAAGTTGACACGAAACCAGTCCATGCATCACTCAGAAACTCACCTGTTGTTCCAGGCTCCAAACTAGTTTGGATGCCTAAACTAACCGTGTAATTCTCAGGCTTTCTGCAAGGAGCAACAAGAAGATGAATGGTTAAGTGACAATGCCTGCTCCTTGCACATGACCAGAAGGTTAGAATACCTTCGAGGTTTTAGGCCTATATGCAATGGTGGAAATGTTACATTCGGCAACAATGCGAATGGAATCATCCGAGGTTACAGTGTACTCACTACGAGGAACTTCTCAATTTAGAAGGTTGCTTATGTAGAAAGCCTTAAACACAATTTCATCAGTGTTGGCCAACTATGTAAGGCAAGCCATCGAGTTGAGTTTGATGATCAATTATGTTACGTTATAACAAGTGATAGGAGCACCTGCTTGATCAAGTCACGTTCCGAGGGTACCATGTATCCTCTGGATGTATCTCTCATCATTGGTAAAACGCAGCTCTATTTCCTTTCCAAAGTCGTATCCGAAGTCAGCTGGTTATGGCACCGCAAGCTCGATCATCTCAACTTCAGGTACATCAACACCTTGGTTACTGGAGAGCTGGTCAGAGGATTACTCATTCTCAAGTTCAGCAATCACACTCTATGTCCTGCTTGTGAATGTGGTAAGCAGTCCAAAGCAAGTCACCCCATGGTGATTGATTCTTCTATATCTGAACCACTAGAGCTTCTGCACATTGATCTCTGCGGTCCGTCAACCGTAGCCAGTCTTCATCACAAAAAGTACATACTGGTTATAGTTGATGACTTCACTCGCTTCACTTGGGTTTTCTTCCTCAAACTCAAATCCGAAACACCGCAAATTCTCATCAACTTCATCAAAGAAATAGAACTCCAGATCAAGTTGCCTGTAAGATGCATCCGCAGTGATAATGGAACCGAATTCACTAACCATCCACTCAACAGCTTCTTGGTGTCTAAAGGCATCACTCACAACTTTTCAGCTCCTTATACACCTCGACAAAATGGTGTAGTAGAGACAAGGAACCGTACACTAGTCGAAGCAGCCAGATCCATGCTCAACTTCGCACACCTTCCTGTTTACTTCTGGGCTGAAGCTGTAGCAACTACATGCTTTGTTCAAAACCGAAGCATTGTGTGCAAACGTCTCAATAAAACACCATATGAGGGCCTCAACAACTGTAAACCAAATGTTCGTTTCTTTCACATCTTTGGGTGTAGATGTTTTGTGATCGACAACAGAGATCAACTTAACAAATTTGCACCGAAGTCTGATGAAGGCATTTTTCTTGGCTACTCTACGAACAAGGTTGCTTACCGGGTTCTTATCATACATATGAGGCTAATCATTGAGATCTTCGATGTAAAATTCGATGATTCTTACATCCGCAACACACCTCTATCCACTGAAACCACCGCCATCATGGAAAATGACATTCCTGCTTCTTCAGGTCCTCAAAATTTGGTTGAAGTCAATTATGATGATCTTTTCGATCCTGTTGAAACAGCAAAACTATCCAAAGTTCTTGTGTCACCGACTGCTCAACAACAACACGCTGATGTTTCTGGTCCATCTCTATCCGAAGTAGCATCTCTCAATACTTTCACCTCTCCGGTTGAGGGGGAAAGCTCTACTCCAGATCAAGCAACAACCATCGAGGTTCCAGTACTTGATGATGCTCAAGCTCCTCTCCTCAGAAAATCATTTCCATCAAACGTATCTTCGGATTCGGATGATGAATTCATAGAGAACATTGACACTCGAACCGATTCAAGGATCATTACTCTCCCTTCAGCAGTCCAGGGGGAACCTTCTCAGGTTCTAGAGGAACTCCCATCAGCAATCCAGGGGGAACCTCTCCAAACTGTTCAAGAAAATTTCATTCTCACTCAAACAAGCCAAGATAACTCTGTATGATGTTTTCAAATCCAGGGGAACTGCCATCTCCAACCGAAGAAACCTTTGATATTGAAGACAATCCTTCTACCGCACCCGCTGACCATCTGATGCCTCGTCTACACGTATGGACGAAGGACCACCCACCAGGTCAAATTATTGGCAATCCATCCACAGGTATCCAAACTCGATCTGCCAAGGACTTATCTGATCACTGTCACTACGCAGCATTCATGTCCGCAGTCGAGCCACGATCGATCAAAAAAGCATTATTGGAACTTGATTGGATTTCTGCAATGCAAGAAGAACTGGAAGAATTCAAAAGACACAAAGTGTGGCAACTCGTTCCCATACCGCAAGGTTATACTATTGTTGGAACAAGATGGGTGTTCAAGAACAAGTTAGATGAATCTAGTGCGGTTATCAGAAATAAGGCAAGACTGGTTGCAAAGGGGTACAGTCAACTGGAAGGTGTTGACTACGATGAAACATATGCTCCGGTGGCAAGAATGGAAGCCATTCGAATCTTTTTAGCATATGCTGCCCACAAAAACATCAAGGTACACCAAATGGATGTTAAGAGTGCTTTTCTCAATGTGGACTTGAAAGAAGAGGTTTATTTTCAACAACCTCCCAGCTTTGAAAGTACTGAATTCCCTGACCATTGCTACAAGATTCAAAAGGCAGTCTACGGTCTGAAGCATGCTCCAAGAGCTTGGTATGAGACTCTTTCTTAATTCATAGTCTCTTCAAGCTACAAAAGAGGAGTGATTGATCCCACGCTATTTAGAAAAGCAAACGGTGACCACCTTATGCTTGTACAAATATACGTGGATGATATCATCTTCGAATCGACTGATCGAGGAATGGTGGATGATTTTTCTAAGCTCGTGACAAACAAATTTCAAATGAGCATGAATAGATAGATTAATTTCTTTCTAGGCCTTCAAATCAAACAAATTCAGCAAGGGATATTCATTCATCAAGAGAAATACACCACTGAACTATTGAAGAAATACTCTTTGGACAACTGCTCCTCGGCTAAGGTCGATATGGCCTTCGGATATAAGCTCTCTACTGATCCCTCTGGCGAATCTGTGGATCACAAGACTTATGGAGGTATCATTGCCTCTCTTATGTACCTCTGTAACATCCCGAAATATCAAGAGTAGAGTAGAAGGGCTAAAAGAGTAATTTGGGAAAGAGTGACTCGGCGAGTCCATGGATGGACTCGGCGAGTAGAGTCGCGATTTGGTCGCGTGTTAAGTAGCCGACTCGGCGAGTCAATGAGATGGACTCGGCGAGTAGGCGCTGAGTGAAGAAAACCCTAATTCTCGGGGTTGAACCCTATATAAAGAACATTATGTTTTCCTCCCAGCCTCTTTATCACCCTTGAGTCCAAAAAACCCTAAAAGTCATGGAGAAGCACCTTTGTTGAGCAATTTGGAGCTTGAAGAGGTGGTTGTTGAAGAGATTCCTAAGAAGAAGAGGCTTGGATCAAAGGGCTTTGCAAGGATTCGGGATAATCTTCTTCTAGAGCTTCCTTTTGAGTGCATTGGCGGTTGTCTAGTGGTGGAGATCGTATCAGTGATCGAAGCAGTTCGGGTTATCTGTTCAGTCGGCAGTTTCAAGGTGAGTTATCCTCACTATATCAACAGGGTCTAAGGCACCAAGGTCGGCCCTTATCGGATTGAGATCCGGGTAGTTGTTGTTATGTTGTTGCTATGTTATGTTTGCATCCTGAGAGCTAGGATGGTATATGTTAGAGACCTGTTTGAGATCGGTATCCTGAGAGATAGGGAGATGCTATGCTAGTGACCTGTTAGGTCGGTATCCTGGTTAGGAGGATGATATGCTATGTGATCTGTTTGATATGCCTGTTGACTGTGAATTGCTATATGATTGTATGTATATGTGCACATGGTTGTTTGGACTGGAGTTGGGTTGAGGCGGGTCCTGCTGTGTGCTGTAGGCCAAGATACCCAGGGCGGACCGGTTGTCCCGAAGGCCCAGCGAGCGGCCCAGATAGGCTGTAGGCCCCGAAAGGGCGGACCAGACTTGCCGAAGGCTCGGAGAGTGGACCAGAGAGACTGAAGGCCCGGTGCGGGCGGACCAGTCATACTGTAGACTCAGAGAGTGGACCAGGTGGATTGAAGGCCCGGGAACGGGCAGACCAATCACACTGCAGACTCGATGCATGTAGATAGACTCGGAGGGTGGACCAGATGGACTGTAGGCCGGTGCGGCGGACCAGTCACACAGTAGACCCGAAGTGTATGGCTGTTCTGTGATCGGATATGTTATGGCATGTTATGCGTGTATAGTATTTATGGTTGGTATTTTGGGGATATCTCACTAAGCTTTCGGGCTTATAGTTGTGGTTTCATGTTTTTCAGGTTCTTCAGGAGATTGTGGCTAGGCGAAGGCGTGATCGTACCGCTCCTCGTGATTTTGTAGTATTGTGATTCTGGGAACACGTTCATTGTCTTCCGCAGAAGCTGAATATGTGGCCGCAACCAGCTGTTGTTCTCAAGTTCTATGGATGAAGACACAACTGTTAGACTACGAATACAAAATGTTGCGGATACCAATCTACTGTGATTCTGAAAGTGCCATAGCGATTTCTCATAATCCTATTCAACACTGCAAGACAAAACATATTGAGCTACGGTATCACTTCATTAAAGACCACATTCTAAATGGTAACATCGAACTCATCTTTGTCCCTACTCATGAAGAGATTGCTGATGTATTTACAAAAGCACTTGACTCTACCAAACTCAATGTGTTCTTACAAATGTTAGGGATGATGAATCCGGACCCACAATTCTTCTTGAATTTATAGGTACCGCAGACCTTCTTGGTCTCCATTGCGGTCCTAACTGAAAGTTATGTATAATAGATGGTTTTGACATATCTTGTGTACCGCAGTCTATGTACCGCAACCATATATTATATCTATCATTCACGGGTCTTTCTTATTTGTTATTTCTAACTTCTTGTACAAGTGCTCTTCTCAGTTTTTCCCACTGTAGTCATCCGCAATGACAAAGAAGCCATCCGCAATGACAAAGAAGTCATCCGCAATGATGTGTCCATCCGCAGTCACACAAATTGATTTTCAGACTGTTCATTCTTTTTCAAATCAAAAACCAAAAAAAAAATTAGTGTGCTATTTAATGATCATTCATTAAATAATACATTACATAAAAACATTCCTTTGAGATAATGTCTCATTCTTTTTCTCTAAACCTCGTGTCAGACCTATTTTAGGTATGATGACAAAATTAAAGATTTTCCAAATCAAATCCTCATGTCAGACCTATTACCCCCAACCCATCACATCCGTTAAACTTCCCCTTTATCCAACGAATTAATCTCCCCCTCCACACGTTCTCAAGACGTGATACAAATCTGACATTTCATTAAATGCAGAGTCTCTTTTCTAGTTAATCCCAATTTTAGTCTTTATCCCTCTCTTGTCAATATGTGGCTAAGATTAAAGATGTCAATTCAAAAGATAAACCCAAACGTTTTTTACCCAATTTCACTTAGGTAAAAAAAACATTTCCCGCTCCATTAAGCCACTATAAAATCCTTTTCTTCTCCACAAAGAAACGTTTACGCTCTCAAAACTCTTAATCAATTCTTGCATTCTTCAAAGCTCTCTCAAACTCAACAATGGTGAAATCCGGTGTGTCAAAGAAACAATCCAAAGCATTTGGATCAGTGAACCCTACTGGTTCAGACTCTCCCATAATTGCTTCAAGCAATTTCAGATCCATCTTTGAAGAACACCCTTCCTACAATCCTCCCACAAAACTCATGATCAAATTCCTGAAGAATCACCCTCTTTCTGGTCCCTTTGACGCTTTCACAGATGTTGTTCCAATCTCAACCCTCTTTAAATGTGCCTTTTCCGCCTATCGCCGACTCGAAAACCCGCAAGAAGTTCATCTCAATCTGATTAATGATTCTTTGGTCATTCTGTCCAAAGGAAAGTTTCTTACTGCCATTAACCTTCTGATTCATCCTTCCATCAAGATTTTCACTCTATCAATGGCGGACATCACTTCGGCACTCTATCAGATGGGTTTTCAGGAAAAGATCAAAGGCATTGGCGAGTTCAAGAAGAACCAATTGCTTGCGGTCTGGCAGTTCGTGTGCCACTTCATCATCTGCAGCCTATCCGGCAGAACCGGAGGCACTGACAACATGGGCGTTAAACTACTGGAACTGGTTTGGAGTATCTTCACAGGCCACGATGTGAACTACGTACAAATCCTTTGGGATGATTTTCTACAATACATTCCCAAGGAGAGCCCAAGGCAGAACCCAACCGAACTTACCTTTGCTAGGTTCTGGTCTCTCTGCATCTCTAACCTACATGCGGACGCAGGGATAGACATGGGCAGTGACATCAACTTCTTCGTCACCAAGGATCTAAAAAGGTACAATCCTTCCTCTGATCAAACAATCTTTGGTCCAATCCGCAGACTCCCTACCCATATTCTTTCTACCCTTGGTCTTGAGACTGCTGATGTCTCAGACCACATTGAGGCTACGGAAGGTATTGACCTATACCTTCCTACCCCGCCTTTTCCATCTGCAATCATAAACCCTGAAGGTACCGCAGTCCCTTCCTCTACAACTCTTTGCAACGTCTCTCATTCCCAAAGACGTAAACATAAAGTTTTAACTCTTCATGGACCCCGCAACACAAAGAAATTTGGAACTCCTAAAAAGGATGCTTCCAAACCCTCCAAACCCTCAAAGAAAAGAAAAACACCACCCGCAATCACAACTGTTGAACCCAGTCGTCATGACTGCAGCAGTGATTCTTAAGAGGACAATCAACCCATATCAATTCTCAAGAAACGAAAAACTGATCCTACTAGCCAAATGCATGACCGGACCGATACCTCAACCTCTCTACAGGCTCTGGTAGTCCTTGGGATGCCTGCACATCCATTCGAAACCACTATCTTTTTCCTTTCAGACTCAGAAAGTGAGTCTGAATCACAACAAAGAGGAGACTCCCCAGTTTATTCCCAAAGGGATAATACTGGCTCTCGCCCTAAAGTCTCCAGGGCTTCCCGACTGCATATCTTTTCACCCGAGGAGTTAAACTCCATCCTTTTGAACGTAACCCAAACAATTGAAACACATTCCCAACCGCAGGGCACTTCTTCCGCCCATGCCAGAACTGAGTTGAGGCCAAACATGACCACGGGTCAAGGAGACCAAGGAAGCTCAGGAAATCCTAATATGCTTTCATTAGAAACAGGAGGTTTAGGCACGGTGAGCACAAATGTGCAAGGATCCGTGAACCCAAGGGATACCTTGGTGCGTTTACAAGGAATTAACGGTGAAAACTCGAGTGATTCTTGGAGAAAGTATCAACCCTCAAATGAGGCTGAAGCCAAGAAATATGCCTCTTTTCGTAGGGCATTCCAAGCTCGCAAGGATCAGCAAATCAAACAACAGCAGCTGAAGGAACAGGAAATACAAGTTGTGGCTAAGTATTGCGCAGATGCCATTAATAATGCCAATAATGTAGCCACCATCCTCAAAGTTCAAGATTGGATGACACAGATGGTTGAAACCTTCCACAAAACTCAGGAAGCCACTGCAGACCAACACGTCTCCCAAGTTCCTCCCACTCCCACTGCTGTAGGTTCACAAGATGAAGGACCAGAAATTGAAGTGAGTTCTGATCCCATCTTTGGTTTTGATGATGCTGAACTTCAAGAGGTAAACAAACCCTCTCCTTCTGATAACGACCTAATGATGTTTGATGAAGACGAAGAATCCAGTGGTTCTCATCACTCAACTTCCAAGCCCAAAGAGAAGAAGAAGAAGAAGAAGAAGAAGAATGCGGTAACCAGGAAGGATTTCCTAAGTCTACAGGCCAAGGTTGATCAAATCCTTGCTGCGGTCAAGCTAAATCAACCGCAACCAGAAGACATACCTGGGCCGCAGTCCCTAATGGAAAGGATTGAACGTCTTGAAACAAGAGAGAGAATGGTTGCAAAGCGTATCTCTCTAAAGGTAGAAATGGGGATTAGGTCTCTTGACAATAATCGTCAAGCTCACAAAGAATTTATCGCTACTGTGGAACACCTCATCTCTGAGGTTACCGCAATCAAAACAGATCTCCAAGCAGCCATTGCGGATCAAGCCTCCCACTCTGAAAAATTGATTGCTGAGACTCATACTGCTTATGAGTCCGCAATCTCTGTTCTTCAAACTACAATCAACCAACTGCAGCGATCTCTGTCTACCAACTTCCATGGTCCTGAAATCCTTCACCTCACCAAGGAGATCTACAGCCTACTCTTCAACCCCTCCATCCCAAATAATCAATAACTGGCCGAAGCCCTCAAAGCTCAATTCCAAGAGGTGTATGCCAAGGTTGATGGCTTTCGTCAATGGCTTGAGGAGGCTCCGGGTCTGAACTCCTCAAGAGGGGGAAGTGAAGAAGAAGTCCATCATTCCAACCACTCCATCTCACAACATCAAACTCCCCCAGTCACTACTGAAAAAATTCCCACACCACAATCTTCACTGCAACCATCTCATCACACTCCACCTCACAACTCTCCTCTTCAAGTTGAAAATACTCCAGAAAGGTCAGAGACTCCCCCTCACTTCAAAAACCTGGTGGAGTATATGTCTTCTCCGAGTTCAAATGACTCACCTGCCACTGCTCAAAGGAAAAGAGATTGGAAGGCAGCCAAACTCGCTGAAGAAGTATGGAGACTTTGTGGATTTGACACTATCATGGACGAGTCCTTGATAAATTCTTGGGTCAATCCCCACTGAAGATTTCTTGATGATGACTACATTCCACACCTCACCTATGCGGGATCCCCTTCAGATGGATACTAGGATGTCACAATCTCTCCCAATGCTAGATGCTTCACTGTATTTGAGCAGTTCGACCGCAACCTTCCAGATGCCAAAAGACTGACAATGGAGTTTGAGAGACTTAGCCAATTTTTTGATAAGCATGCCTCTCCATTTGAAAACATATGGTCTAACGATAGACCATCAGCAGTCAAGAACTACAAGATTAGGAAGTTTATGAAGGCTGACTTCATCCAGTACACTCTGACCAGAAAGGAACACGACTACGTCCGCACCCAGACTGATTTTCCTTGCATGAATCCGGAAAAAATCTTTCTCATAGCTAAGGTGTTTCAACACAATTCTGAGAAGCACCCGCAGATGAAGATTTCACTAAAAAGGGCTAACACTTTTTTGAAGGAAACAGTCTGTGACTTCGCCAAGATCGACGCACACATTCACCCCACCATTTCCAAGATAGTCGATCTGCCACCACTTGACCCCGCACCGATGCCTACCGAAGGCTATGAAGAAAGATCTTTAGGTGCAACCAACTATCCTGAACTTGGAGTCATTTTCAAAAGGAAGACAAATAATGTGAAATACTTCATTCCTATGACTGCCATGCATCGTCTCACTAGAAAGCAACTTGACATCTGCCAAAACGCAGTTGAAAAATCCAAGCACACCACCACAGAGGTCAATTTCGAGATCCTTAGAAGAATCAACTGGTTGGAGAACATTAGGAAGTTTTGGTGGATTCTGATCAAGTTTCTTAAACTTGATAGGTGATCAAAAGTTAAAGAGGTCACTTAGGGGGAAATTGTTAAATCATAAAAGTGACCCTCTTGAACTTCAGCTACCGCAGCCTCCAAGCCACCGCAGTCAAGCCGCTTCATCAGCAATCATCAACCGAAGTCTCTACTACCGCAGTCTCTATCTACTTTATGTTACTTTGTCTTTTCTGTAATACACTCTATTGTCCAGTATGCCTTACATGGCTGCTCTTAGAGTTGTAAACTAGTAATCCTCGCGAGTCTCTATAAATAGAGCTCATTCTCATGTATTCAACAGGCATCGCATCTAATTCTAATACACATCTCAAAAGTTTTCTTTCTATCTTACTTGTTCACTCTTCTTACTTTCATAATCAATCATAACCTCTCTTCGGAGCAAGTCCTTTGTGACTTAATCACTAATTTTGATCTCACTTATTAACTTGGCTTGAATGCATTCCTTGTTATGAATCAGCTTATGTGTATACATGATATAACAATTGTTGTCATTTATATATCTTTACTTTTCCGCAACTAACTCTCTAACATCTAACTCTAAATATTATTGTTGAGCTTTTAGATCCTTCGAGATTAACTATTCCGCAATATACTTGTTCTAATGTTTGTTCAAGTGTGTCTCAAAGTTTTTCTCTCAATATCAAGGATGCAGTTCGCTCCTCGAACTTGGCAATTAGTCTGCCAATGATCTGATCCATAATGACATGCAACTCTTCCTGTAATATCTATGAAACCTCAGTGACAATCATCTTTCATATCTGATCATTAGTCAACCCTGACCTATCTAGGCCACCAACTCCAAATCCTGAACCAAATACTCTCGTGAACACCATACTGTAAATGAACCAAAATATATCAGAAAGGCCACAATCCAAACCATTTCAACCATCATAGAGAGACTATACCCTCGGGGTTTGTGACTCCCTTGTTACGCATACGAGTCATGTGCTTTTAGTAGTACGAGTCCATACTACCATCCATACCTATCCGTATTTGTCTCAATGGATCATCACAAATTACCCAAAAACAATCCTTTCAATTAGATTACGCATACATCTTATCCTCACCCTTTCAAGAGTGGCTAAACATTCCTTAGTTAGCCTGCTACACACACTCACCCATAATGATACTTTTAACACCCGCTAAATAACACACCATAGGTACACACTCCCTAGGCTATCCTAGGATCCTCACCTCACCCTGCCATCAGCTGCCGAAAGACTTCAATTGGTTCCAATTAACTACTTCATGAATATAGTTACATGCAACATAACTTAAATAATATTAGATTGAAAGATCCAACCCTATAACGGTTGGACTCTAACAAGGGTTGCATAATAGGATCAAATCCTTCACTCTAAGACTATTTAACCCATACAACATGTGACTTAACGTATTTAGTTAGTAGTTAATTCACACCCGAAAGAGTCCTACAAGTAACAAGCAAGCAACATTCGAGCATTAAAACTCTATAAGAATAAGGCATCATAATTCAGGCAATTCTATAATGCAGTTCTTAAAGATCCCTACACTGCAACTAACATGTAGTTCTATCATAAGTAAATAATAGTGTGGGTATCTTGGGGTATATTTTCTTGCTCTTTCTGATCGTACACATCTCATCCTTCCTTTGTTATCTTGTAAAACAATTTGGAAACTTGAAAACAATTTTGAAAACTCTTATAGATCCTTTGTTTGAGTCTGGATTCACATGAATGCTTATCCAATTCTCTTAAATCAGGGCTCTGATACCAATTTGTAACATCCTAAAAATCATAGAAAATTTTCAAATTTTCAAATCAATCCAACGACCACAATAGTTACAAAACATTGTTTCCAAGAATAATAGGAACAATCAGAGTATCTTAAAATCCAAAATCATAAAAACCAAAAGGATGTCACGATCATGCCTTTGCTTTTCCTCGATCGTCTGAAGTACCTGAAATAATAAACTGAAAATGTAAGTCCACACTTAGTGAGTTCCCCCAAAGTACCTGAAATAATAAACTGAAAATGTTACAACATATGTAACATATACAATCATGCATGCTAGGTCCAATCAGTCATCGGACTGGAATACCTTCGGGTCCACAGCCATCGGGTTGGATTACCCCCGGCTAAATCAGTCATCGAACTGGAATCCCACTATACGACAGGTCCAATCAGTCATCGGACTAGTATACCCTTGGGTCCATAGCCATCGGGTTGGATTACCCCCGATCAGTTGCCTCATACACATAATAGTTTAACCTCAACCCCAAGCCATACTATGTCGACAGATGAACCAGATAAACATATAAACAATCAACAAACAATAAACACATCTACATATCACTATCGCATGGCACATCCTAAATATTAGGATACAAATTTAACATATCACTACAACATAACAACATCCTATATACCAGGATATAAATCTAATAGATCACTACATCATAACAACATCCTATATACCAAGACACATAACCTAGTGGCCCGACATTGCCTGACTGCCTTCGACCTAAAAGTATAATGAGGAAAACTCACCTCTCAATCCGAAATGATAGCTAAACAGGACATTGCTTCACAACTCAGCTCTACCAGTCACCTATACATCCAATAGTGACCAAACTCAACCATAACTGAAAATACCCAAAATACCCGTAGGTCAAAATCTGGTCAAAGTCAAAAGTTAAAGAAGTCAATCGAGTCAACTCAGCTGAGTACGCCTAACGTACTCATCTTGTACGCACGACGTACTTGGGGTTTGACCAAAAAGCGGGTTGTCGACCACGTACGCGCAATGTACTCTAACGTACGCCCAACGTACGTGCCAACCAACTTCTCCTTCTATTAAGAGCTTAATCCCTTAATGTCTTTCATCCAAAATCCAAATCTAGACCCAAAATAACCTCTTAAGCCATAATGTTTCCAACTTTATGACTTTACATGGCTAGGAAGGGCTCAATACTAAAACCCTAACTTCTTAACTCATTAAGACATTATAACCCATACATGGAAGAAAACTAATGACCAAGATTGCATTTTTATGACCTTAGACACTCCAAAACTTCTGGAAGGACAATCCATTTGGGTCTAGAGCTTGACATACCCAAGAACATCAAGGTGTAAATTTTATACCTTCTGGAGATGTAGGAGGGTGCAAAAATTCCAGTTCCAAGATTGCTCCAAGCTTCCAAGATATTCTCCTTTCCTTCTCCTTCCTGTATGAAAACCATAACACACACTAATGGTTCAAGGATGCTCAAAAATGGATTAGGGTTAGCTAGGGTCGAATATGGAGGTGGAGGCTAAAGAACGAAGAGGTTTCAAAGAGTTAAGGATGTTTAAATAGGGTTCAAAACCTAAAATCTAGGGTTTGACCCCTGACCTTGTATGCCCAGCGGTACATAACGTACGCCCAACGTATGCATGCGGGCTCCACTTTTCATTAAAATGACATTAGGGACTAAATTTGCAACCAATTCTCATACCAAGGGTCAAAATGTAAAATAACTGGAAATTGAGATGTTACATGGGCTTTGGGTTGTATGATTCGTATGTGGCGACATAGGATCGCCATGGTTGGACTAAGATGTGTTGGCGTCGGTGTTGGAGTGTGAGGATGAGAATAGTCGGAATCATCAAGAAATGTGTAGGAAGGTGCTTTATTCGGTGTCATTGACCCAAATGGAAAAACAGTTTCATCAAATACCTCATGATGAGATATGATGATTTTATTTGTCTCAAGGTTGAGACAACACAATATCATTTGTGGTTCATTGGGTAACCAATAAAGATGCATGAAATTGATCTTGGAAAGAGTTTATGAGAAGCATCAATATATATGATGGAAACAAAAACAATCAAACACATATATATGGTCATAAGATAAGTGTTTATTGTATAGTTTATAAAATGGAATGTCATTATTGAGGGTGGTCGATGTAGAATGTTTAGAAGATAAGCCGCCATATGAAGAACTTCGGTCCAATAAGTGGGAAGAAGTCGAGCATGTAATAAAAGAGTGTGAATTGCATTATTTAAAGTATGAAGCATGCATTCAGATTTTCTGTTTTGTTGAGAGGTGTAAGGACACAAAAAACGAAATTGGATACCGTTTTGAGAAAAAAAAAATAATGAAAGTTTTGGTTGTTATATTCACCTCCATTATTGCATTGAAAGGAATTGATATAAGTTTTGAATTGGTTATTGAAAAATTTCTGAAAATACATAAATTTGTCAAAAATATTGGAATTGGCGTGTGTATGTATTATTAATATATAGTTGACTATATAGTAATAATTCATACACATAATAATATTATGCTAACAAGGTGAAATTGTGGGTTCATAGATTTGGGTTTTTATTTATTTAAATTAAAATTTTGAAATTTAAAACTAATAAAAAAAAAAGTAATCATGGATAAATTTGTGATTTCAAATCATTTTTGTTACAAAATGAACTCATATGGACTAACCGCACAAGAAATTGAAATCACGGGGACAAACATATAAAAGTTTTAATAGTTATCATTTTGATGTTAGTTCATACAAATCACATGAACCAATGTTATAGAACGTATGAAAAGGAAATGATAATATTTACATTGTTTTATAAACTGAACTTACAACCGATTAATGTTTCATATATTCACATAACTCAGCATTGTTTACATTCTTGTTTTAATCGATGGAAGCACGCATGGAGAATTAACAAGTTTTAGAAGCAACAAGAAAGTGGCACACAACTTAACTAATCTAAAATGTAATGTTTACAAAGGGAAAGAAACATGAAGCTTAATTGTGACTCTTTAGATGGCCTTGTAAAGCTGAGGGATGTGTCCCTTCTTTTTGAGCCATATCTTAAAACACTTTGAGTTCCGTTTCTTTTTTACTTTGGACCCCTCACGTGCACCCCTTAACGAATGGCATCTGATCACGTGAATGAACCATGTGACCTCAGTCAGATCCTGCCTCCGCAACCAACGTGCCATATTATCCCTGCCATCTCATTCACCAGCGTGTCAACCATGTCACGTTCCATCTCCGCCACCAGCTCCTCCGCCTCCTCCTCAAATGCTATCTCTCCGACCAACTTAGTGCAGCTCCTCATGTCACCCTCAATCACCGCGTCAATATCTTCCAACACCCGGCAATCTGCCGCGGGAAAAGAACTAACTTTTTCGCATAACTTTCCGATCAGTTCCGACCCGTACATTTTATATGAATTCCGACCCGCCGCCCACGGTTTAAAACTTATGTAAGGCTTCAAGATATCCACAAGAAGCTCGTCTGCTACATCGAATATGAGTTTCCGAGTGATGAAGTTGGTGGTGACTGTGGGGTTAATGAGTTTTTCCAACTGATGGAAAATTGAAGGGTGGAGAGGGTGGGAAGGGGAATACCAATGGGTGACGGAGATTGGGGTGGTTTTTTCAATTCCGGCGTGACTGAGGATTCTTGAAATGTACTCAAGATGGTCGGAAACCGAACGACCACCGATTGTGGTGGTGGTGATGGCGGCCACACCGTTACCATTACTACTGACGTTATCTTGGAACCAGAGCTTGTGGGTCTCTTTGTATGACCGGCTCTGACAACTAGGTAACTGTGTGATGCTCTCTAATGGCACCTGTAAATATCAATAATATATATCTCGTAAAAAATTTGAAAATCAAAATATAAAATATTAAGTATTCGAAAATGGCGAAAACAAAAGAAAATAAAAAAGGTAAAAAAATATATATATAAAACACTGTTGGTACTAGGTAAGGCAATGTACTTGTTTTTGAGATAATGTTGTTGAAGAAGGAGACGCCATGTCTATGTCTTTCTTGAAAGAAATAAATTTTGTTGTTGTGTTGACATTCACAAGATGATTTGATAATGGAGTTGACTTCTTGTTGCATTTCTTCGTAAATGGTTCTTCTTGTTGATGCACTTTTTTCAATCTCAAATCATATTTTTCACTTGCGATCCTCTTGCATTTTTGCACTTTCATGACCGGATTCTCCTGCTTCACCACTTGTACTTCCTCTTTGATCAATGGTGGCGATCTGCTTGATGATAATGACGATGGACGTTTCATAACTTCTGTAGATGATGATAATGGCGAAGTTTTTGCTGAATTTGAGATGGGTTTGTTTAAATTGTTCTTGATCTCCAGTAATTTGAGCCTCGATGAGCAAGATAATGGAACTGGTTCATTTTCTTTTGCTCGTACATGTCCTGAAAAGAATTTTATTTAAACTGTTTCATATATAATACGTTTCCTAATAAAAAACTTGTTGTCATATACTCATATATATATATATATAGGAGTATAATTCAATTCGTACCTTGATCATCGAAATAATTAATGGCGGATGGTGGTGGTGATTGTCTCTTCGGTTTGAGTACCACAAGACACTCATCTCTTCTATGTTCTTTCCTTTTCATGGTGTTGGTAATATCGGCACCAACTCTCCTGCTGATATTTTCCCTAACTTGTTGCGCAATCTGCTTCGCATACTCGCTTGTACTCGACTCACCATATTTCCGCCTGTTTTCTTTGGTGGTTTGGAGGGAAAGGCGGTGGTGATAGTCCACTTCCGTCGACGGCCTGGCTGCGGTCGATATCCTTGGTGTCGCCGGCAAGGAGTGCGTACTAATCTTATGTGATGATAATTTTGAAAGAGGGTTTGATGGGGTGGCATGAGAGGAAGAAGATGAAGGTCTTGGAGATGATAAAGAAGTTCTAGGAGATGAGTTTTCAGGAAGAAGATCAAGACCCATTAATCTTGCAACAAGACTTGGTGTTTTTGAACCAGGAGAACTGCTGCATTCGGATGATACTTCATCCATTAATCTTGATCTTTTTGTTTTAATTTGAATTCCACCAACCTGTAAAATTATTAATTTTGAATTAATAATGAATCCAACGACCCATTCGCAATAAACGATAAACAATAATTACCACCATCATGACTTGCTTTACAATATTATCGTTTATTGAATAAAAATAAAAAAATTTAAAAAGAAACTTACAGGAATGATAAAGTCTGTTTCTTGCTTAACTTTTGACAATGATGATGAAGAAGAAGAAGAAGCAGCTTGTTGGACATTGGGTTCTTGTTCCTCTAACTCCAAGCTGTTCCTGGGTGCTTCCACGCCTATAATTTACACTGTTACAATTCTGCATAAAATACGATCAAACGAGAGAGAAAAAGAGAAAGAGGGTTACCTTTGAGGATAAAGTTGGGTTCTTGAGGGATATTTATGGAAGAATCGGAGATGATCAAGGAAGGTTGGCGAAAGGGAAAATGATGGTGTTGGATATCAAAGAGATGAAAAATGGCACTCATGCAACCACCCGATGAGGATGAGGAAGAAGGAGAAGAAGAAGAAGACGTGGGTCTGACTCCACCTCTTTTTCTTGATTTTCCGGCGGACTTGGTGTTGGTGGTAGAACTTGAAGAGTGTTTGGTAGTAGCATTATAATCACCGTCAGGAACCTTGCAGAGCAGCCAATGTTTTCCCATGGTGTTGAAATTTAGAGTGAAAATATTTGATGATGGAGATGGATTAGGAAAATGACATGGGGAAGTGGTAGTGTAGTAGGATTATGGGGACCGAAAAAGGCGGATCCTCCATGAAAAAGCAGACTCCGACAGTATCATCGCTCTCGCTCTTTCACTAAAATATAAACACAGCCAAGATGACGAAATGTTACAGTACTCTGCGTTGATACCACTGCT